>NC_052620.1:1656274-1709581 GCF_016545825.1 Eucalyptus grandis
GTCCGACCGCGGGTTGTGTGTGCAAATAGTGTGGTGCTAAAGCAATAAAGCATGCACAATAGTTTAAATGCAAACAATACTTTTAATCAAGAAAAATAAATCATTAATCTTAACACCTCCCTGCAAGACAAGGGTTAGCAAAGACTACTCCCCTTATATCTCCCATATGCAAGAACATTTAACACCTTAGAAATGTTAGGGACATACCTGAGATCCTCGCTGCCAAACAAAAACATTTTTTAAAAGAAAAAGAAAAATTGGCCTAAGTCCACTAAGTATTTTAACACAAGTACCCAGCGGAGTCGCCAAGTTGTCGCGACCTAATTTTTCGGGTTCACCACCTAAAACTAGGTTAATGGATTACTAAGTCTTTAAGCTTAGCTCGAGCTCTCTCAAGCCCATACCAATTCGCGACTTAGGTTTGAATTCTTAACATGCAAATGATTTTCAATCAGGAGTCGCCACTACTCTATTTTTGGTGGGTCGATTAGAAACCCAAGTAAAGTAACGGGATATTTACTTTACTCATACGAACAAGAGATTCATGAGTTCGGAGACTTGGTTACACCAGACTATCCTAGTGCCCTTTCGATACCTTTTTATTTCATTTTCAAAAAAAATTTTGGCAATTGAATTGATTTTAATTTATCTTCCTAACATGTGAAGTGATCATACATGTGCGCATACCACCAATATAACACTCAAGAAATCAATTAAATATTGCAAAACATACCTAGCAACAACGAAAGCATCTGTATTGTTAAATCGGGAATTCACATCACAACCCTAGATATGATTTCTAATTAACACGCAATTTTAATTTTTTTGTTTTCACTTTATTTAATGAAAATCATGCGATGCATGCTAATGATCTAATATGACATGAAGAAATGCAATAATTAAATGCAATCTAAATGATCTAACTCTAATGACATGCAATGCGATGCAATGACATACAAAATTATTTCAACTAAAATAACATGCATCATGCAATTTCATATGTGAGCTATATGTCACGCGACATTTATTAAATGACCTGATCTAATGACGAGGAAGTTCTAATTAAATAAACCTAATAAAAACTAGATGACGTGCATTTGATATTTCTATTTTTAAAAATGCAAAAATGATCTAGCTAGATTAAAATTCAATCTAATTTAAACTAAGGATTAAGTCACATTAAATCCTAATTTAAACTAAGATATTATCTTAATCTAACATGCAATTTATCTAATATGCAATGATGTGCGGAGCATGCTCTAATTCTACATGACATATTCATGCCCTAAAACTAGATGATGTGCATTTGATATTTCAATTTTTTAAAAATGCAAAAATGATCTAGCTAGATTAAAATTTTATCTAATTTAAACTAGGGGTTAAGTCATATTAAATCCTAATTTAAACTAAGACATTATCTAAATCTAAAATGCAATTTATCTAAAAAAGATGATCTAAATTTAAAATGAAACATGACATTCTAATCTAAAATGCACAATGATTTTTCTCGTGTTTTTCTTTAAGAAATTCGAAATTAAAAATTCACATAATTAAACATGCAATTCAAATAAAAAACTAATGACCTAAATGAATGCACTTTCTTTTTGGATTTTTTTATTTAAAAACTCGTAATAAGATTGCAATCCTAAATATGCAAGATAATAAAAACAAACCTAATCCTTATTTAGATTTTTTTTTATTTTCTTATTTTAAAAAACTCGAAATAAGATTGCGATTTTAACCTAAGACTAGGAATATTCTAAAACAACTTAACCCTAATTCGAATATTTTTGGGTATTTTTACTGTTTTCCAAAACAAGCAATTATCAAATAAACATTGTATTTAAACTAACTGAGGACATTCAATCAAATAAAGGATTAAAATAATCAAAAAATAACCTGTTGTCTCACAGGTCAAATTAACGATTATCCTAATCCTAATTATCACGAAAAAGAGTTCAAAATAACTAAAAATCCGATCTAAATTCTTACGGATCAAATTAATAATTATATTGATCTAACAATTAAAATCTTGTCAACAAATCCCAAGAATTAATATAATTAAAAAATGACCCGACATCTTACGGGTCAAATTATTAATTACAATAATTTTATGGAAAACTCACGGATAATGCCTACAATAAAACAAAAATCAATTCCCAATATTCCAATTGGTACAATAATACCAAAACTAACTAAAAATAAAGTAAAATAACATAAAATAAGAG
Source organism: Eucalyptus grandis (assembly GCF_016545825.1). Taxonomy (NCBI): domain Eukaryota; kingdom Viridiplantae; phylum Streptophyta; class Magnoliopsida; order Myrtales; family Myrtaceae; genus Eucalyptus; species Eucalyptus grandis. Next base: position 1,658,503 of record NC_052620.1, read on the forward strand.
AAATAAAAATAAAAATAAAATGAAAATGAACAACCTAAGGAAAATGGAGGGGGCAGCAAGTTCGTCGGCGTCGGCTGGAGGATGACCGGCGTCGGAGCTCAGCGGCAGGCGGGCGGCACGCAACAAAGGAAGAACGGCAGCGGGGGCCGGGTGCGGTGGCGTGCAATGGCGTTGCTGGGTTGGAGGCTAGCGCTGCCGAGGAACGAGCAAAGAAGCTGCCGTGGGAGCGTCGCTCGCAAGAGGGGCGTCGGACACCGGCGATCGCGGGACCGAGACGCCTGCAGGACGTCGGCAATGTGGCGGCGAGGCGTGGCGAACGCAACAACGAGCAGCGGTGAACGAAGGCTCAAGATCTATTGAGGGTGATGGTGTCGAACCTAGACGGTGGATCGGGATTACGAGTAGTGACGATGGTTCCGTCGGACTGGTGCGGCGGCTCGGTAAGCGACGGTAGCTTCGTACGCGCAATAGAGGCAACACCAGGTCGTCGGATCACTAGATTTGCGGAGTCGGGTGTAGCTGCAGGAGCGGAGCTAGGCGCTAGGCTGGCTACAACAGGTCACTGGCGAAGACGGGGCGTGTTCTTTGCGTCTGAGTGGAAAGTTCGGGAAACAGAAGAGGTCGCCAGCGAGTCGAGGGCGAGATCGGTGGAGCGGCGATGGCGTCGAGGGGGAAGTACGGCGGAGGTCGCGACCAAAGCAGGGAATGCCAGGTGTTGGGTCGCGAGTAGATCTCAAGCACGGGCGTCGAGGAGCACCGCAGGCGTCGGCAAGGGCTAAGTTGGAGCGACAAGACCGTCGATGCAGCGTGGCGGCAAGCGGACTAGCGAAGTGGCGAGGTGCGATGGTGTCTGGCGACGCGGTACCGGCACAGCAGCCGGATGAAGCCGGCTGGCGCATTCGAGCTTCTCCCTCGCAAAGAAGACGAAGCAGTGGCCTTTTCTCTCTCTCTCTCTCTCTCTCTCATGTCTCCCTCACGTCACTTTCCCTCTGTCTTCTCTTTTTCCTTTGACTTTTCTTCTTTGTTTTTCGAAAACCGAGAGAGCCCCCCTGTGTACTTTCTGTAGGAAACTTTCTTCTCTTTCTCTTTTCTTTTCTGAATTTTTTTCTCCCCCCACATAAACCGAGAAAAAGGCCCCCTTTTTATATAGAGAAAACCCCAGTTTGTTCAACCTACGAAGATTTGCATATATTGACCTAATCGCTAAGGATCATCCTTCGAAATGGAGAGATGTGCTCAACAAGAAAATAATCCCAAATTCTTTATGAAGTTTTTTTTTAAGACAATTCACTCAACTTTTCATATGACTTCGTTATCCGAAAATCCTTCAAAATCTCATTCCTCCATAAAATATTTTTTTTAACAACCTTTTTTAAGAGATAAGTTAAATATCATTGCTACCCTAATAAAAAAAATAAAAATAGTTAAAATTTAAGTGTCAACAACTGTCCCTCTTTGAAGGTGAGCTCGAAGAGGTTGCATTCAAAGACAAATTGAGACCTAAATTTTGACTATGCACATGCACTAAATGATTATTATTTTTTTTTTGGAAAATGAACCCCATGCAATGTAATGATTCATGGAAATGTTAATGCAAATGCATGATCTGAAAGGAAAATACGTACCTGCAATTACTTACCAGTCAGTGCGGTAAAGCATCTTAAGATACATGATAAATCCCCATTTACTCTGTAAGTACCTAACTCTCACTCAGGTTCCTTAAAGAGTATAAAAGGTAATAGATTGAGATTGGGAAGAACATTCACATCCAAAATAAAATGTTCAGAGAATTGAGACATCCAGATCCAGACTGAGATGTCAAGATTTTTGAACTCGAAATACCTATATTCAAACGAAGGTATAACGAGAAAAGTCGAAGAACATTCACATCCAGGGTGAAACATTCAACGAATAGAATTGAGACATCCAAATCCATACTGAGATGTCGAAATTTTAGAATGCAATTTGTATGCAAATGGTAAAGGAACCTACCTGGAATGTCTTACCTTCAAGGAGGGTAGAGTGATTCAAGATAGTTGGTGTTACATGTTCATGACTCGTACCTTTCTACGGTTGCCTAAAATAGTAACAAAAACACTACTTTCCTAGGACCCGTACCTTTCTACGATCGCCTAGTAGGGCAGTGTTTGGTTGTGTCTAGGACCCGTACCTTTCTACAGTTGCCTAAACGGGGATTTACCTTCGAGAACCCGTACCATCTACGGTTGCCTAAATAAGGAATCATTTTCCAGGACTGTACCTTTTTTACGGTCACTGTTAGAGCAATAAGGTTGTCTAAGACCCGTACCTTTCTACGGTCGCCTACGGTCCAACACTAAGGTTTCAAAGATTTTTAATTAAACTTCTCTAGGAAGGACACTTTTTTATCAATTTAAAACCTGGGAAATTATGACCAAAAAAAAAAAACTTCTAGCTTTAAGTGAAAGAGCCTTCTTGGAAAAAAATTTAAAAAAATCTGTCAAGAAAAGATTTTTGTTGCGGCGGAGTGTTAAATAAAAGAAGGGGAAGAGTTTTTGGGGGGGGGAGGGAGTTCAGCAAGCCATCGACTCCTCAACACGTCCAATCAACAAGCTCGGTTCGAACTTTAATTATTTAATCCTTTAATTAGAGAATATTTTAGTAAAATTGTAATTTTGGACTATGGTTTTTTTTTTTTGGTTGAAATAAACACTTGTATTCATATCAAGGAAACTTATAACCGAAGCCAAAGCATCCGCATAAACTAGGTCAAGCATTACAAAAGGAGGGTAAAGGATTTAGTTGTGGGCTGAAAAGTCTATGTGCTCGGCCTTTGCGGTCTAGTCGACTACCATATTTGTCTCATGCCTACGGTGTTGCATCATTAGGTTAGGGAAATGGGAAAGAAAAACAATGGCCTCCGCGAGCAAAGCACGAAACTCCCACGGTGGCGATCTCTCATCTCACACAACATCGACGAGGGTGAGGCAGTCGAATTCAATCACAAGTTTAGTACAATGGAGTCCTTGTTGCAGCAGATGTTGAAGGGTGAAGGTAAGTGCTTGGATCTTTGCCTCAAGAGCCGACGTCAATGGAAATCTTCTCGAAAAGTAACCTGTAAGTCGACCTTGGTAATCTATGCAAAAACAGGCCATCGATCCTTCTGTGCTTCCCAATTGATAAGCACCATCGATGTTGCATTTTAGGGTTCCCACATTTGGATGTCTCCAAAGCTGTGCAGGATTTAGAGTATCATGCCCTGTTCTTGATTGGGTGGAAGTAGGGATCTGGTATAATCTGGTCTGTGCAACAGTCGCCTCAACTACGAGGGTTGGATTTGGTTGTTGGTTGTGGAAAATGAAGTTGTTTCGCATCCGCCAGATCTGCTAAAGGACATTTGTAATGATTTCCAGTCCAGGTGAATGTTTGGGTGTTGTCGCTCTTATTGATAACCATGCATCTAGACGATGGATCGTGTTAGGTAGAGGTTGTAGGTTGATCTATGGGTGAGTCCAGATAGCACGAGTCCATGAGCAGTGTAGAAAGAGATGCTCTAGGGGTTTCGGGAGTATTGTCGACACGATTTGCATAAGGGATCCATGATAATGTGACGTTGAAATAAATTTGCTCTGGAAGCTAGTGCGTTTTGACAAACTGACATAGGAATGTTTTGATTTTTAGTGCTGTTTTCATTGCCCATATTCGTCACCATAAAATCCTGGGATTCTGGTGAGATGTTGATGCTCTGTTGTTGCTATGGTTGCTTGTTGTCTACATTATAGTATGGTAGTTGCTTTTCACAGTATATAGACCATCCTTCGTGGCTGTCTAAACTAATATATCTTCGGTATGTAGAGGTCTTACTGGGATGGTAAGAACCTTTCCAGTAAGACCTCTGCTGTGACCTATTCTCCTAAGAACCTGTGGAGCAGCGATTGGTTCTAATTATGGTGGATTGGATCAATAAGATCAGCCACCATTAATGGTTCTTCTCTAGTCTTAGGTCCATGGAGAATTCCCATTGATAACCACTGATCTCCACTTATTCTGATCTTATTTCCATTACCAATTGACCAGTGTATGTATGGTAGAATAGCATCTCGCCCATTAGAATGCTCGCCATCCCCGGGATGGCCGAGTTCCTCTATCTTTGATTGGAAGTCTTTTGAGTGAAAGTACATCTTTAAAAATTTGACTCCATAAATCTTGAGGCTTTTGTAATAATCTCCAAGCCTGCTTTCCAAGCATCGCTCTATTAAATGCTATAAGGTCACGAAAGCCTAGGCCTCTGTTATCTTTGCTTCCTTTAAGAACTTCCCACTTCTAATGGATTCCTGCTTTATTCTAATAATTTCTCCACCAAAATCTAGCAATGCTTTTTTCAATAGATTTGCAAATAGATAGAGGCAACTTGAAGATCGACATAGCGTAATGTGGAAGTGCATGTACAACAAATAGAATAAGAATTTCCTTACCTCCTTTTGATATTAATTTCTCTTTCCATCCCTCCAACTTTGCATTTACTCTTCCTATTATCCAAGAGAACATCTCCCTCTTTGATCGACCCTAGTCAGATAGTATTCCCAAATATTTGCCATACCTTTGCAGCACAGGTGTTCTAAATTCCTGTGACATATTTTCCTACAAGCTAAAAGAAAAATATTTATCGAAAATCATGCCAGACTTGTTGTGGTTCACTACCTATCCCGTAGCCACACAATACTGATTTAAAATGTTAGCAAAGTTCTGGCATTCCTAAATGTTACCATCTAGGAAGAAGATTGCATCATCATCGAAAAATAGATGGGACAGGGTAAGACACCACCTATTTAACTTAATACCCTTGATGTGTCCCGAACTGACAGCTTGATTAATAAGACTTGATAAAACATTTGCCAGCAGAATAAACATATATGGGGATAAAGGATCACCTGTCGGAGGCCCCGAGATGGGTAAAAATAAGGTAGTTGCTCTCCATTAAATTTCACACTAAAAGACGTTGTGATGCACTGCATTATCCACGGAACCTATCTTGGATGGAACCCCAATTTAAGAATGTAGTCGTGAAGGAAATCCCATTCTACTCTATCGTACACCTTTTGCATGTCGGTCTTTAGGATTGCATTGAATTTTCTTGTCCTCTTCTGGGTCTTAAATTGATGAAGAACTTCTTGAACAATTAAAATATTATCTTGAATCTGTTGTCCACTCACAAAAGCCGACTGTTCCTTAAAAATCAGATAATTTTGGACTATGTTGAATGATGAATTATTGGGTAGATTTAGAGGTTATTGACATGTGAAATCATACAATAAGGATATTTGCTGTTCCGAATTAGACTCAAATTAACGTTCTTTTTCAGTTAATCATGTCTCAGAATAATTTGCATTATGGAGGCATCTTCCCAACGAAACCTAACTCCTCCACCGTGGCACAACAACAAAATCATTCCATACAACTACCGGCTGCACTCATGAATGGATCAAGAGATGATGACATAATAGAAGATACCTACAAGCTTTCCAATGGAAAGACTGCTATCCATATAATTAAGGAGGTTCATAATCAGGATGTGGCCCTATTCTTTCCTACTTCCTGACAACGCTAGAGGAACATTTTGGCTTAACCGTGAAACCTAAATTAACCGACGGAGTGGCACCTTAGAAGGAAAGGAGCATAAAGTCAAGGCGACGGGAGGAAGTTCATCTCCTGTCCACATTGATTGGCAAACTGTTTAGGAATAAAAAGGTCGATAGTTTGGCTTGTTTTTATGTTTTTCATTGAAATTTCAAAGTATTAATTTTAACTTATCATTGGGGTATTTTCATATTTTCATTATTTTCGTATTGACGCACTAAAAACTGTATCAAATATGCGCGTGCTAAGAGATGGCCAAGCCCCTTCAACAATCAATATTTTTTTCGTGCCATTGATGTTTAGTTTTAATTGTCTCCTTGTATTTCATGGATTTTTGTTTCGTAGGTTGAATTGCGAGTATATAGTCTGAATTGCAAGTGTATAATCTCTCCAATGATTCCATGGTACATATGAGGATTTGACTATCGGAACAAACTTTATTTTACAAATACAAGCGACCGATAATTCGCTCCATTGAAGTGACTTGCATCTAGCAACTTCTCCTATTGATTAGCTAAATTGATTATGGAATCATTACTTAAGCTTCAACTAGAACTTAAACAAAAACCCATTAGATCACAATCCAAAAGATGATGTTTTTATATCTTACAAAAAAATAAATGGACGCTTTGCGTCCGGAGAAATAAATGTAACTATATTCCGATGCTAAAATCTTTATTTTTCATTATTCACACGAAAACCTCAAAGTGAATTAAAATATATAGTTTTATGGACTCATTTGTTGGTAAGAGTAATCGAGTGAAAAACTGGTTTTGGAGATATGTACATCTAACTACTTCGGCTTTCTTGAACTGTCAACGAATAATAACTGCCTTTCAACTGCTTTTAATAAGCTTGGCGCTTAGTTCAGGCTTCATAAAAGCCATGGCTACCTGCAAATTAAACCTCCACGAGCCATTTTGCATTTTATATCCAAGAGTTTCAGAGAGAGAAACCACCATCACAGAGCTTTAGTTTTCCGCTGAAGCTACACGAGTTTTTCTTCCTTGGAGAACCGAGAGAATTCTCTTCTCTCTGATCTAATGGAAAGAGCCCAAGATTCACAAAGGACAAGCGGAAATGGCGACGAGTCTGGAGAAACATCAAGGCAGTCGCAATCGCATCAGCGACTTGATTGTTTTATTCTTTTTGATCAAAGGCGAACTTCAGAGAACTTCAGAGAACTTCATTTTCGCTTTGCGAAGCATTAATGCTGGTGATCGAGCAGGCGAGGATCAAACTGCGAGCGTTGACCCCGAACGAGAGGGGAGAATGTTCCTGATGATCAGACGGGGACAGCCCAAGATCAAGAATTGGCTGGACGGGTTGCGTCGAAGGGAAAGCGACGGTGATGTTGGTGATGATCGAAGGGGAAGGGTTGACGCCGAACAAGAGCGAGAGAAGGTCGTTCCTGATGATCAAACAGCGAGGGTCGAAGGCCAAGAATCGGCGGAGGGGCCGAGTATGATTCCTGATCAAGAATCGACAGCGGGATCTCACGGACAAAGAAGAGCCGACCACATTTCGACACTCGATAGCACTGATACGAGTTTAAGGCAGCGGCCATTACCCGGGTCGAATAGTGGAACGGATAATCAGAGTGCCGCAACTCAAGGTCAAGAATCGATGCATTCTGTCACGCTGGAGCGCCTGCGGCGGATCGAGGCAGACGGAATGGCCACAACTGTTCGAACGTTTGAGGTTTGCAGACGAGAAGAAGAAGAAAGCCCAGGAGTAAAAGAAGGAACGAAGGAGATGGAACCGAGAGGAGAGAAACCATACAAATTCCTTAGCAATGGTGCAGTATGTTCTTGGAATCTCTCTCGCAAAGCATGATGATAAGTTTCTTCTCGGGCTTTTCTTCGTTTAGGATTTTGTTAGGTGCTTCCTTCATTTTTTTTTATTTTTTTTTTTGGGTTTCTTTGTGTGTAAGCCTTTGTGTGAAATTGATTTTCACGGATGAATATTCTTGGCGAAAATAAAGATTTTTGGCAATGGAAAATGAAGGGTCAGATTTTCCAGAGAAAGTTTGGACGTGTAGTTAATTTTTTTGTGCTCTCCTATCCTTTATTCCTTTCTGTTGACTTAGGTTAGGGTAATTGGATCATCATCATCTTCATCATTACTATCTCTGGTTTTATTGCCCCTCTGTTGCACGGTTTTTTCTTAAATCTGCAAATTAGAGAGGAGTAAATAAATCTTCGATAACATAATTACTAATGCTGGTATTGTGACTAAAAGTTCTCTTTATTGGCGATATATTTCCCATCACTAAATTTTTGTAATAGCAAAACCAATGAAATATCATAAATTATGTTAAAAAAAATTGAAGACATGTTTCGTGATATTTTTCCTCGCAAAATAGATTGTCTGTGTAATAAAAATGAAATACAATTTTAATCTGCCAATTAGATTTCTCAAAATTTGGGGCACCGATTAAAAAATGTATGTATTTAATTTCATAATCACAAAATAGTGGAAAACTATATTGTAAGATAAAATGATGTATTCCATATTTATAAACAAAATATCTAATTATCAATGAGTGTAAACTTCCCAAAGAAAATAAATCAGTTGTTAGACCTTATTCTAAAGAACGAGAATTAATTGAACTTAAAAAGGACAAACTCCAAAGTTTTAACGTGCATTTTGTCTTCGCCTTTTGATTAAATATAAACGAAGAGAGGCGTGAGTGTTTTAGTTTTCTTTCTTTTTTTTCCCTTTTTTCTTTGATGAAGTCGGGAAACATCAACATGAGAGTAGGAGATTTTTAGACGTTTGAAAAGTAACTGATCAAATATTTAAATGCCAATAGAGTGATCTGAGTAAGACTTAAGTGAGATTATGTTCTTTCTTTTGGAAACTTTCTATTAATGAAGAAAACTAAGCGATGATGCTTCCGTTCGTTTTCTAGCTCGATTAGAGAATTCTATTTTAAGTCAAATAGGATAAAGCAACATCAACGGGAGTATTTTTCACAAAAGGACGTGCATGATTAGGACCGATAATCTTAGCTATAGTTTTTTTGAGTACATAAAGCAGAAGACAAAAAGCGCCCCCATGGCACATGGTCATCCTTCTTTGGCATTAAAGAAAAACCTATCAAGAGGTGCGACATAAATTATTATTATTATTATTTTTTAAGATGATCCTAACCGCCGTGGGTTAGCGGCGGCGACGTGTAAGGCACAAAAAGTGACGCTAGTGCATGGACCCATCTCTCATGGCACCACACCTAAGTCGCGCAACCGTGCACGCGGTGACTCGAACCTCCCCTCAATCGGAATGGGGGAAACGCCGAACCAACGCGCCCCAACGGGGTGGGTGGTGCGACATAAATGATTGATTGCCAAAAAAAAAAAAATATATATATATATATATATATATATATATATATATATATATATTGAAGGATGGTTTTATCATGCTTGAAGAGAAGATGAATTTATCCAAGTTCTTCAGCTCATGACCGGAGAATGTAATTGGTTTCTCCACTTTTTCCTAAATATCCCTGTGACTGCACAAATACACTGGAACATGTATTTTTAAGGATCCTTGAAAAGCATATCATCCCGTAATAATTATGGATTTTTGCAATTTACTTCAGACAACTTGATATTATTTGTTGTGATGTGTTTATATCAACTGCCACATGCCTATATTTAAATAATACTGAAAATGATTAAGAAGATAAAAAAAAAAATAATTGTGCATTTTCAGGAGGAGAGCTTACATTTGCAAACTCCGGTGTCAAGTCACGTGATAAAATCGTGTTAGGTCACGTGCCTATCACGTGAAAAACAGAAAGGTGGAACGGGGGACTGCGACGGCTTCTGCAGCGTAGTTCTTCCCAGCAGCTCTCTACTTTGCCCTTCTTCTCAACCCCTGAAACCACCATGAGTTCCTCCGACCACGATGGCGGCGGCGGCGGTGGCGGCCCGAAGCTTCCTCACGACGTCGCCGTCGAGATCCTGAAGCGGTTGCCGGCGAGATCCCTCCTCCGATTCAGGTGCGTCTCCCGATCGTGGCGTTCAGCCATCGACGACCCTCGTTTCGTGGCCCTCCACTGGAGCCACTCCGCCCTCCACGCCTCCAGTCGGCATCTCGCGTGTCTAGATTGTGGCGACGACGCCGTCCAGAACCGGTGCTCTCTGTTCCCCAACGTGCCTCTCTCCCACCCTCCTCCCCCGTCGCAAATCGAAATCCCGTTCGTTGCTCCTCCCAACCGTTACGCCTTCGTCGGTTCGTGTAACGGTTTGATCTGCCTTTCGGAGAGTTCCAGTGACGGAACTGAGGGGGCAGTATATCTGTGGAATCTATTCACCAGGAAGCACAAGCCCGTTCGGCTCCCCCGTCCGGAGCGGCGGCAACCCCTCTCCGTGGGGGGCGCTCATGTAGTTCTGGGGTTTTGTTTCGACGCTAAGTCTAATGACTATCGTGTCGTCAGGATTATCCGATTCGTAGGTGTTCGCCGTCGAAAGAAGCCTCGAGTCGAGGTTTATTCGCTCCATACAGATTCCTGGAAGACTTTGGAATTGGAATGTGAGGTTCCTATTCTCTGTGACAGTGCAGTCTTCTTAAATGGGAACCTGCACTGGTATTCTTTCAATGGAAAGGGGGATGGATATTCTTTCCATGGAAAGGAAGATGGATACGTATCCATAGCCTTGTTCAATGTCGCAGGTGAGGTGTTTGATGAAATGGCTATGCCAGAACAGATCAGTCTCCATTTTGTGTTGTCCATGGCGGTATTGAATGACTCACTGGCTGTGTTCTTTAGCAGTGGGGAGGCGAATTCTGCTTGTTTCCTTTGGGTTATGAAAGACTACGGTGTGCTTGAGTCTTGGACTAAGCTGTATACTTTCGAGGTTACTGAACCGGTAACAAGATTTGATGGCTTCACGTGGAATGGCGAGCTTCTTATGAAAATATATTGCGAAAAACGAGTTTCTTGGAATCCGATCACAGGACAGCTCTCAATTCTTCCATTGTCAGCGAGATACGAATTGGTCCCCATTGTAGAGAGCCTCTTTCCACTTTAGATATGACTCGATTTCTGCTACATCGGTAAAGATTGATTCTGACGGCTGAAAAGTTGAAAGTTACATCTGAATTGAGAAATGGTTTTATTTTTTATTTTTGGGTAAAGGAGAAGATATGATTTTATTCGTATGTGTTGGCCATAAAATTACATGGAGAAGTAGTGCGGCGGTGTCTACTTACTTTGGATACTTCTTGCAAGATTTAGAATGCATTTTCATTTTCACTTTGAGTTTTTCTTTAGACTAGTGAAGTGTGTCCTCTATATGAGTTAAAGTATGCAACTCAAGACTGTATCTATGACTTCCGTATTGTTAGCACCGACAGACTTTAGACCATGCGGAAGAAAATGACAAAGCTTTTTGAATGCTATGCATGTATGTGTTCGATGCTATGCCACCATAAGCATTTTTCAGCTTCCATAAGACCAAAATATTCATGACTTGAATCACGCATCTTGATCCCTGGCATTGCAACTAGTGCAACTACAAATTACTATATTTTGTTTCCTATCTCAGGACTCTGTGGTAGCACTGGCAATGCTTACCTGGTAAAGCTTATTTATCAATATATGTAGACTACTGCATTAATGGATGAAGGAAACGGTTGAGATTGTATTACCACGATACACTCTTTTTCCCCCCAAATGCTTTGGGGTCAGAAGTCTCACTTCTTGTTATGATACACCGATGATTTTGCATGTCAAGCCTTATGAGAATTTGGTCTTTAGATGAGATAGCCTCTTTGCTTCCTCCTCGGAAAGACATCTGGGATAATGATTTTTAAATTGCAGTTCTCTTCTAAAGTAAGGTGCAAGGCGCTGGAGCTCTTCTTTGTTAACAGGAATTCTGGTGATTGGCAATGCAAGTACACTTGGCTCTAACAAAAATGGGGGAGCGGCAAAGGAGCCAGCTGAAAGTGATGTTGAAGTTTCTTCAGAATATAGTTTACGTGGAAGGCAAGAAACAATCTGCTTCATGGTTAAGCTACTGCTCCCTTCGAACATGTTCTTAGATTGATTGTTTTGTTACTTAACATTGATTTGAAGGCTATCTAGTTTCAAAAGGATACATGTTGTGCTTATGATTATCTATATAATGTAATGATGGGGATAGTGAAAAGCTAAAATGTGTGAGATTTGCTTATACTGTCATCTATAATGAGTATGTTTGTTTATATAACTATTTTCTTGCTACCATCTTTAAAAGCTAAACAATTGATGCAGCAGCTTGTTTTCTTGCCGATCTAAACATTAGGTTTGTCAACCTAATTTATGGTTGTCAAAAGCGGTCTTTGTCTTGAAAATTTTGTGAATTTATGTTATGACATAGGAGTTTGTCAAAAAGTGCTCCAGTGCACTTCTTAAACAATCGAATCAGCTAATGCTTATTTAGACAATGAGAAAGACTTAAGAAACTTGCGATGTCACAAATCACTCGATGATATTGATAGGGGAATATGCTATATTTAAAATACTTTGTTGGGTATATATGTATCTTGTTGTTGTATCTAACACTTAACTCTTTTAATACCTATGCCAATAAAAGCGCTAGCATTTAATTAATTGAGATTAGGGTATGACTAACCTGGTAAATTCATCCTAAAGGCTCGAAATTAGGGAGTAATTTTAAAGTTAGGGGGCTAATTTTGTTAGAGTTGTGGTTGTTTTCATTGTGCCTGATAACATTTTTTGGACTTTTTAGCACTATATCATATTAGACCTCAATTGTTTCTAACTTTTTCCTCTACTTTAAGTTTTTGAATTTGATTTTCTAACAATTGTACCCTTTAAGAGTACTTCTTTAAACCAAACACTCCGGTGTTTCAAGCAAATTTATGTAATTATTCGAAAGCCCCTAACATGACTCTCTTGCCCCTTCTTTGACATGCTGCCAACCCAGACCTCCTCATCAGCGTCCCCATCAATTTGCCCATCTATCTCTCTCTCTCTCTCTTTTTTTTTTTTTTTTTTTTTATGTCAATTGATTGTCTTCAAGCACAACCTTGGCATCTTTGACCCGATGCCTACCTTGCTCTCCTATTCTTAATTCATTTTTGTTGACTTTGGTTAGGTTAATTGGATCATCATCATCTTCATCATTACTATCTCTGGTTTTATTGCCCCTCTGTTGCACGGTTTTTTCTTTAATCTGCAAAATAGAGAGGAGTAAATAAATCTTTGTCGCGACCTACCCTCAGGGGAGGGAGGAGGTTTAGGGATATTGGCTAAAGAACGGACCTAAGGCTCATAATTAGGTGCGAGCTCTCCAAGTCCATACCTCGCGTGACATCGGGATACTTTTAAGAATTTCGTAAAAAGGAGTCGCCACTAGCCTATTGGGGTCGGTTAGAAATCAAGTGAGGCACGAGAGTATGCCACATTTTCTACGCAACTTGATTACACTAATTGACTAATTAGTACAATTTCGGTACCTAATCTTATTCATTTTTGCAAAATGTTTTTTTTTTTTTTGCAAGTAAATTGGATTGATTTTATACCTATCCACTAACATGTGAAGTGATCATGCGGGTGCGCAGGAGTATGCCACACTTCCTATGCAACTAGAGAATCTAGGGTCGGGACTTGATTACACTAATTGACTAATTAGTGCCCTTTCGATACCTAATTTTTATTTATTTTAGCAAAATGGTTTTTTTTTCCAGTAATGTGGATTGATTTATACATATCCACTAACATGTGAGGTGATCATGCGGGTACACAATCATTAAAGTAACAATCATAGCTACCAAAATCCTAATTGCAATAAAATTAAACACGTGCAATTAAATATAATTAGATATGCAAACTAAACATGCAATATAATCAATATACAAGTAAATAAATGCCTAATTACATTAAAAAAGCAATACATGCCAATTCCTAACCAAATCTTACATTTTTAAATTTTGAAATTAAAAAAAAAACAATTTTTTAATTTTTTTAAATATATTTTAATTTTTTTCGAAATTTTTTTATTTTTAAATTTTTAAACATTTTAAAAATATTTTAAAATAATATTTTAAAAATAAATTTTAACTTTAAAAAAAAAAGGGAAACCAGGTTGGGTCTAATTTGACCCGAAGACGGATTGGGTCTAGTCTTGACCGGACCCGGTGTTCGGTCCAAAATGGGGGGGAGCGGCCGATCGGCCCGTCGAAGGACAAGGCCCCACCAACCTTGGTCGGGCCTTTCTTTGTTGGATTGGGCCCGTGGCCCAATTTGGTCCAATCTCTTTATTTTAAAAAGGAGCCCACAACAACCCCACAAGTCCATAACCCTACAAGCCCATGCAAAAAAAGCCCAAGCCTAATCCTAATAAACCTGGCCTGAATTGTTCAAAACTCTACCCAGTTCGCGACCCACACTCGACTCAACATTCTAACCTTCTTCTCTGGGTCTTCTTGGCGATGCTAACACCGGGCGGATAGGCAGCAACGACGACGACATGCTTGATAGCGGCGAAAACGCGGTGGGCAGCGATGGTGACGTGGCGTTGGGTGGTTTGACGGTGACACGGGGCAACAAAGGGGATGGGCGGAGGTGTGGCTTCGTGGGTTGTGGGCGTCGAGTAGAGGCGCGGCGACAAGGGCGTCAACTTGGTTGAGGAGGTGGCGGCAACAGGGCTGGTGTCGAGCAGAGACGATGGCAGTAGCGATGACATCGCGGCTGGGCAAGGGCGGGCTGCTGCGTGGTAGAGACAATGGCTTAGCTGCCGACGTTAGGCAATGTTGGCACAGTGGTGACGAGAGTAGACGACGGCGTGCAGGGGGCCGGTCATGGCGGCGCGGCAGGGCGGGGCTTGTTGGCGATGCTCGTGGGTTCCGCAGTGGAGGCACAACGGAGCAAAGGTGGAGGTGTGACGGTCGGCCTTGGATTTGTTGGCGTTGAGGTTGTCGCGGCTGCAGCAGGCGCTGGAGTGGCGGCTTATGGCGTCGAGGCGGGGCACGACGGTGGCTCGGGCTGCTGCTGGCAGTGCTCATGGATGTTTGGCCCTTGGAGGCTGTAGTGCGCGGGCGGCGGCTTGGCTCGAATGGGTTGAGGCGGCGAGACGGTGGTGACAGGTAGAAGGGCGGTGACTTAGACGGTGTAGGGTAGCACCGCCGCTTCCCTCCTCCCCTCAGTTCCTTCTATCTCGTCTTCTTTTTGTGTTTCTCTATGTGTTTCTCTCTTCGTCCCTCTCTTTCTCTGTCTCCTTCCCTTTGTTCTCTCCCTGTGCTCCTTACGTCTCCTCCCTGTTCAGCTCCCTCTCCTCTGTTCTTTTCCCTTCTCCCCGCTAGGGTTTCAGCGTGAGGAGGAAGAAGTCGGCGTGGGCCGCGCCAAGGCGAGATCCGGCCCAACCCACTCCATGTTTTCTTTTTTCTCTTTTTTTGTTGTTTGTTGTTTTTTTTTAGTGACTAATTCCTAATTTTGCACACGATTAATTCCTAAATAAAATTGTAAAATTTAGGTGTCAACAGCTGCTCCTATTTGAATGAGAGCTCAAAGAGGTTCCATTTAAAGACAAATGATACCTAAATTATTTTGACAATAAAGAGACCTTAAGTGCATAGGCACGTATCAGGTCAACGGAAAGAACTCATAACTCTAGAAGCGCGTCTTGTCAAAAAGAGGAAGAAAGACTTCGGGCTACATAAGCCCACCGAGTCATAAGAAGAGAGAAAGGGACTCCGGACTACGGAAAGCTCACCGGGTCATAAGAGGGGGGAGAAGAACTCCGGGCTATGGAAAGCCCACTAGGTCATAAGAGGGGGGGAGAAGGATTCCGAGCTACGGAAAGCCCACTGAGTCATAAGAGCGGGAGGAGGATTCCGAGCTACGGAAAATCCACTGGGTCATAGGAAGGGGAAGAAGGACTCCGGATTACGGAAAGCCCACCGGGTCATAATAGGAGGGAGAAGGATTTCGGGCTACGGAAAGCCCACTGGGTCATAGAAAGAAGAGAGGAAGACTCCGGGTTACAAAAACCTATCGGGTCATAAGAAGAAAAGAGAAAGACTTTAGGCTACAAAAGCTCACCGGGTCATAAGAAGAGAGAAAAGGGACTCCGGGCTACAGAAGCCCATCGAGTCATAAGAAGAATGAGAGGAATGAGATCTCATCGTGTAACAACGAGTTTCGACCAGGTATGATAGTCTCACTATGTACAAACGGGTTTCGACTGGGTATGATAATCTCACTGTGTACAAACGGGTTTCGACTGGGAGGAAGGTCTCACCGTGTATGAACGGGTTTTGACCGGGTATGATAATCTCACCGTATACGAACGAGTTTCGACTGGGAGGAAGGTCTCACCATGTACGAACGGATTTTGACCGAGTATGATAGTCTCACCGTGTACGAACAGGTTTCGACCGGACATGATAGTCTCACCGCATATGAACGGATTTCGACTAGAGAAATGTCTCACCGTGTACGAACGGGTTTCAACTGGGAGGAAGGTCTCACTGTGTACGAATGAGTTTCGACTGGGTATGATAGTCTCACTATGTACGAATGAGTTTTGACTGGGAGGAAGGTTTCACTGTGTACGAACGGGTATGATTGTCTCACCGTGTATGAATGAGTTTCTACTGGGAGAAAGGTCTCACCGTGTGCGAACGAGTTTCGACCAGGTATGATAGTCTCACCGTGTACAAATGGGTTTCGACTGTGAGAAATGTCTCACCGTGTATGAACGGGTTTCGAATGAGAAAAAGGTCTCACCGTGTATGAATGGGTTTCGACCGGATGCGAACAAGTGTGGTTTACGAATGAACCCACAAGTTGTGTGGTTTAGGAAAATCCACCAACCCCGTGATTTAAGGATAAACCCAGTAACCTTGGAAATGACATGGTTTAAGGCTGATCATGAACTTTTGGGAATGGCATGGTTTAAGGCTGACCATGAACCTTTGGAGATGGCATGGTTTAAGACTGACCATGAACCTTGTGGTTTAAGAATTCACCCACGAATCTTGTGGTTTAAGGATAGATCCACGAACCGTGTGGTTCAAGGATAGACCCACGAATCTTGTGGTTTAAGGATAGATCCACGACTCGTGTGGTTTAAGGATAGATCCACAAACCTTGTGGTTTAAGGATTGACTCACGAACCTTGTGGTTTAAGGATAGACCCACGAATCGTGTGGTTTAAAGATAAGACCCACGAACCTTGTGGTTTAATGATAGACCCACGAACTGTGTTTTTAGGGAAGCACCTGTTAACCCCTTGAAAATTGCATAGCTTTACTAAGAAATCCTATCAAACTCAACTTGAGCAAATGTCATTAGAGACGCCATCAAGAGATGTATTGGTAATATTACAACATTAATTGAACAAGCTAATCAAGCTAAGTTCGACTGCTTTTTTAAAAAAAAAACATTTGATGTCAATCAGCATCATGTAGCGCAAAACTGTCATCTTGCTCTAGGATGTATTATTAATCATCAAATTCTTTGGAAGTCAAGCTCTTATCAGAACGGCTACGACTCGTGACAAAAGCTTATTAAGCATGCCAAACTAGAGCTTCTTAGTTAGAAAGGGTTTCTCACACACTTCAGATAAAATGGCTACTTGATCCCATCCATTCATGTGGGAGATAACTGGTTGCTAAGGGTATCTCACATGACCTATGTTGAAGGCTTCCAAAAATATTCGCAATGAGCACAATCTGATTGATTAAAAATGTCTTATGAAATGACCGCAATATAGGCTCGGTTAGGGCTTACACAAAGGAATGATTGCTTTGAGGCCAATAAAGGAACATTTGTCGATATCTTCATCGAGTTTACAATCGAGAGCTTGGAAGATAAGACAAGATAGAATTACTTCCACTCCTTCAAGCAGTAGCTTCTCGGTGGTATTCTCATTTTCACTCAAACCATCCCCAATCAGAAGAGACTTCGGAAGAGGGTTATAATATCGGCTCGGGAGAGGCTCGAAAGGCTTAAAATTTTCAATGGGGTTTATAAGAGTCAGTGATCATCATGACATCGTGACCAGGTTACTCGACCTTTCGAAAACATTTGGCTTTTGAAACACAGCACATCTCGAAAGTTCATTGACTAATCATTTATGCATAGGTGCTTTGCTCCTCTCTCTAATTTTCTTTGCACTTGCGATGAATTTTTTTTTTTTGTACAGGCACTTGGACTTTGATAATAATTTTTTTCTTCCACATAAGATGTAGCCTTTTGGCTCTTTTTCTTGATAGGCAGCGGCCTTGCTTTTACTAGGCACACTGCTTTTTTATGCCCTCTAGTTTGTCAAACTTTTTGCTTTTTGAACTTTTTGAGCTCTTATGACTTTTGAGATGCTTTTCACATTTTCTCGTAACTGTCAATTGTATTTGATCAATTCTTATGATTTGCCCCAGTGAAGAGAGATGATCATCGCTCGGGGTTTAGAAATGAGTAATCAGGCCCAAATGGGTTAAAGCAATGGGTATTAGTGTTTGGTAAAGAAAGAAATGCTCTTCTTCACCTTGGGATGAGCTAAGCCGTAATGACAATTCCTTTGAAGCTATCACCAAAAGATTTATGCAAGTGAAAGTAATAGGATCTTTCTCAAATTTTTGCTCTACAACACGATCATAACCCCTTATGTTGCCTCAATGTAGGGTCGTTCTCGACAAAAGTACTTTGAAGGATCATCTTTATTTGGCCCAAAAGGGGTAGTAAGATATCGGCTTAGTGCTTGGGATTGACAAAGAAAATGCTTTTATCATTTCGATATTTGCGCCCAATGCGAATGAATCTTTCGTCCTAAGAGAAGGTCGCCTTTCACTCAACTCTCAAAAGTATTTGAAGGATGTGTTTGAAAATGGGCTTGCCTTTCTTCATCCTAAGCACTTCTTGTTTGGCATGGTTAACGTCTCAATTTCACTCTGTCGAGACCGTCTAAGTAGATTAATCTCCATAGAGAATTCCGATTCAAAATGAATAATCCCAAAACAAGAAAACAATTTTGAGATAAAAAGGATAATCAAAAAGTTTGTAGAAATTTTTTCTTTTCTCAATCATTCATTTTTTTTTTCTTGTCTCTAGGAAAGCGCAAAAGGTTCTCTTTTGTAATGGAAATTCTTTTTTTTTTTTTTTTACTTTAAAAAAAAATTGAGAAGAAGGGTACTTACTTGTAGCATGGCGACTCGGTAACCCTGTAAAGAATGTAAAAAAAATATGTTAGTACAAAAATCCTTAGGGATTGAAATGTTGGAAACGATACATTATTACCCTTCACTCACTTTTATCCTTTGAGGGCTAATATCTCTTGGATTCACCCTCATGGGTATTTGGTAACTTGGCATTACCCTTTACTTGCATTTGTCTTTAAGCATTTGATATTCTCCTATCAAAGGAAAGAAAGAATCATGTCAGAGACGCTATCGAAATGAGCAATTGGAATCGACACCATTTACCCTTCACGTGTTTCCATTCTTCAGGTATGAACTTTGCCTGAAGTAGTTAGAGTTGATTGAAAAATGGCTATGTGGCCATGATTTTATCCATAAAAAGCACATCTTTATTGTATACAACAATTCACAAAGTTTAATTCCTACCTTTTTTTTTCTAAAATGCTCATTTTGAAGAGACATTTAGCTGACAAGAAGCTTGAAACTTTTATATATAGATCATGAGATGTGTTTTTCAAGATCTTGCTTTGAAAGGCGAGTGGGTGCTCCTTGTTTCCACACTTGGGGATATTGTTCTTTAGATGCTTTGCCCCAGTTATTGCCTGTAAAGAAAAAAGTGGACATGTTATTTCCACACTCAATTGAAAATCATTTAGGAACTATATACATCATTTTACGCCAAATGGGTGGTCAAGTCTTGTCTTATTGGAGAGAGATATTGCCTTTACAAGAATACTCCTTCGCTTTTGTTGGAATGGTATATAACTTGGCGCCCACGATGTATCCTTGACAATGGAAAATAAAATCATGTTAGAAACGGTATCAGAAATTGCTAATTGGAATCGATACAATTTACTCTTCCTTCAAATTCGCCTTTTGTATGCTTGGCAACCTCCTTCATTTGTCTCATCACGCAAAGTGAGTGTTATTTTGGCACCTAAGGCATTTGTGTCACAAATCTCTAATGTTGATTGCAAAAAGTTCTTGCAGTCAAGTGTTCAAATGCTTTAATTGCCAAAATGTGCAAAAGCCCTAATGTTAGTCCTTTAGTGACACATGATGCGGCTCCCGATAGAACTCGTAAAAAAATATATATATATATATATATCTTGTGATGGCGATGCCCAATTTCTAAATAAAGAAACTTCCTAGAACAAGATTAAGCTTCGTTCTGCCTCTATTGGAAGATGGGTGCCGACGAGGCCTCGACGCCTGCTTACTCCTTGAGTTCCATGATCTTACACTTTCATCTTTTAGAAAGGGCAGACGTCGATCTCAGATAAACTCATCCTACCGCAGAAAGCGATCACATGAAGAGAGGGTCTTAAGCCAAGTTTTCTTGAAGTTCATTTTGGAAGGTAAACGTAAAGGTTTGCTTGAAACACTTTCGAAATTTTTTTTTAAATGATGATTTTCATGAAACTGAATTCCATCATTAAAAAATGTGAGCCACGTGATTTACAAAAGCAACAATTGAATTCGCAATCAAAACTCAAAATGGAAAACACGATTCTTAACAAGAATGAGAACAATGATAAAATACAAGAAATTGTTGCATAGAGTAAAAATCAACTTTTGTCCTAACTCTAGAATTCACTTCTTTATGTGGTCACCACAAGAATGTCAAGGAGCATCATGCGTAGCCTGCAAAAAGACGACAATGTCAGTATGTGATCAATGAGGTCGCTTCTTACAACAAAATCGAGGCGACGATACATGCCCCATAGTCTTTATTATGGAATCTTTGTATTTTGCCAAGATTTTATCATAAAAGAAGACATCATTAAAATAATCAATCCATGACCATCAATCAAATGTCCACTTTTATTCCAAAAGTTTAATATGCAAAGGCAGCATGATTTTTTGTTTTTGAAGAGATTGATTTTATGATTTTACTCTTACAAAAAATGAAGTGACTTATATTTTAAGAAATCTAATACAAAATGTGATTTGCATTTCAGTCCCAAAATGTGGGAAGGAAAGAGTTTGATCAAAGATGCAATCTCAATTTTTGTGCCCCATTATATAATCGCAACTTGCGAGCCCCTTTTTTGTTTTTTTTTTTTTTTTTGAAATGATTTTGAGCCCATAACTAGAAATTTAAACAAAACCACGTGTTCAATAGAGCCAAATCAAAGTTTTTAAAACTTGCATTCAATGTTCACTTATCAAAAGTAATTGCCAATTTTTCAACTCTAAGCCTACAGCATTGAGGGCAATCAATTGATGTTCGCAAATTTCAAGATAGAAGTTCGATACAAAATGAGCAAATAAAAATGAAAATAATACTTACAATGGGTGCTGACCTTTGTCTCTTTTTTTTTCTTTTTAAAATTACATAAACATGCACATGAGATGTAGCTCGATTTCTACTCTATCCAGCTCAAAATGGAGCCATGGGATCACCGGATTGAACCAACAAGGTTGCGGCTAGGTTAGATTACCCATGACTCTGGCTTTGTCAAAGAACCAACCCGTGTCACGTAGTTGTAGACCGAGGTGGGTATCTTCCACATGAAAGAAATTTCGAGGTAGAGATGAGTGACTTGTACTACATGGTTGTCGTCGGAGTAGTATCCACCTCAACACTATCCTAAATAATCCTATGCGGCTCAGGTCTGGTGGTAGGTAGTGTGTGCCATGGTGCAATGCAATGCAGGAAATGTAAGCATGACAATTTATAGGCAATTAGCATTTCATAAATTCAAAACATAAATATCCATTCCCAAATCCACACCTACATGACAAAGGGTTAACAATCACTCCTCCCCATATAACTCCCACCTGCAAAAACATTTAACACCTTTAATGTTAGGGGCGTACTTGGAATCCTCGCTACCAAACAAAAATATTTTTGAACAAGATTAATTTTGACCTAAGTCCTCTTTGGTTTAAAACAAAGTCCCCAGTAGAGTCGCCAAACTGTCGTGATTGACCCTCGAGGGGAGGGAGGAGGTTTAGGGCGTACCTGTGTAATATTGTCCGCTTTGGACACTGAGTCCTTACGGCTTTAAAACGTGTCACACAGGTTAAAGGGATCCCAAGCCTTTATAAACTAGGCAGAGGCACAGTCCTCTCCCAAGCCGTGATATTGTCTACTTTGGAGGCATGCACACAGCAACCTCCTCCCTCATGGGTTTGTTTTCAGCGTAGCGGAAGCGTACGTGAAACGCGTCATGCAGGGTCGTTACATCAATATCGCGGGTGAGGTGTTTGATGAAATGGCTCTACCGGAAGAGATGCTTCTCATACACAGTTTCCATTTTGTGTTGTCCGTGGCGGTATTGAATGGCTTGCTGGCTGTGTTGTTTAGCGGTGGTGAAGCGACTAAGCGGTCTGATTTGAATTCCGCTCATTTCGTTTAGGTTAGGAGAGACTACGGCGTCCCTGAGTCTTGGACTAAGCTGTATACTTTCAAGGCTATTGGACCAGTAACAAGATTTGATGGCTTCACGTGGAATGGCGAGCTTCTTATGGAAATATATTGCAAAGAACGAGTTTCTTGGAATCCGATCACGGGACAATTCTCAATTCTTCCATTGTCGGCAAGATACGAACTAGTCCCCGTCGTAGAGAGCCTCTTTCCACTTTAGATATGACTCTATTGCTCTTACATTTATTGGTAAAGATTGATTCTGACTGCTGAAAAGTTGAAAGTTACTTCTGAATTGAGAAGATATGGTTTTATTTGTAGGTGCTCCGGCCACAAAATGACGAGAAGAAGTAGTGCGGCGGTGTCCATTTACTTTGGATACTTCTTGCAAGCTTTAGAATGCATTTTCATTTTCACTTTGAGTTTTTCTTTAGACTAGTGAAGTGTGTCCTCTGTATGAGTTAAAGTATGCAACTCAAGACTGCATCTATGACTTCTGCATTGTCAGCACCAGCAGATTTTAGACCGTGTGGAAGAAAATGACGAAGCTTGTTGAATGCTATGCATGTATGTGTTCGATGCTATGCCACCATAAGCATTTTTCAGCTTCCATAAGACCAAATTATTCATGACTTGAATCACGCCTCTCGATCCCTGGGCATTGCAACTAGTGCAACTACAAATTACTCTATCTCGTTTCCTATCTCAAGACTTTTTGGTAGTATTGGCAATGCATACCTAGTAAGGTCATTTATCAATATATGCAGACTGCTGTATTAATGGATTAAGGAAACATTGGAGATTGTATTATCATGATATATTCTTTTTCCCCCCAAATGTTTGTGGTCAGAAGTCTCACTTCATGTTATGATACACTGATGATTTTGCATGTCAAGCGATATGAGAATTTGGTCTGTAGATGAGATAATTTCTATGCTTCCTCCATGGAAAGACATCAGGGAAATTGATTTTAAATTGCAGTTCTCTTCTAAAGTCAGGTGCAAGGTGCTGGAGCTCTTCTTTATTAATAGGAATTCTGGTGATTGGCAATCCGAGTTCACCTGGCTCTAGCAAAAATGGGGGAACGACAAAGAACAGCAGAAAGTGATGTTGGAGTTTCTTCGGAATAGTTTGTGTGGAAGGCAAGAAACGTTCTGCTTCATGGTCAATGTATTGCTCCCTTGGAGCATGTTCTTAGATTGATTGATTTTTTGCTTAACATCAATTTGAAGGCTATCTAGTTTCAAAAGGATACATATGGTGCTTATGATTATCTATATAATATAATAACAAGGATAATGAAAAGCTAAAACGTGTGAGATTTGCTTATACTATCATCTATAATGAGTATGTCTCTTTATATAACTATTTTCTTTCTACTATCTTTAAAAGCTAAACAATTGACGCGCCAACCTTTTTTCTTGCCAATCTGAACGTTAGGTTTGTCAACCCAGTTTATGGTTGTCGAAAGCGCTGTTCGTGTTGAAAATTTTGTGAATTTATGTTATGACATGAGAGTTTGTCAAAAAGTGCTCCGGTGCACTTCTTAAACAATTGAATTAGGTAATGCTTATTTAGACAGTGAGAAAGAGTTCAGGAACTTGCGGTGTCACAAATCACTTGATGGAATTGATAGGGGAATATGCTATATTTAAAATACTTTGTTGGGTATATATGTATTATGTTGTTGTATCTAACACTTAACTCTTCCAATACCTATGCCAATAAAAGCAATGGCATTTAATTAATTGAGATTAGGGTGTAACTTACCTGGTAAATTCATCCTAAGGCTCAAAATTAGGGAGTAACTTTAAAGTTAGGGGGTAATTTTGTTAAAGTAGTGGTTGATTTCATTGTGCCTGATAATTTTTTTGGTTGGACTTTTTAATACTATATCGTTTTACACCTCAATTGTTTCTAACATTTCCCTTCACCTTTAGTTTTTGAATTTGATTTTCTAACAATTGTGCCCGTAAGAATACTCCTTAAAACCAAACACTTTAGTGTTTCGAGCAAATTTATGTAATCACTCGAAAACCCCTAACATGAATCTCTTGCCCCTTCTTTGACACACTGCCAACCCAGACCTCATAACGTCACCGCCAACCCATCGGCGTCCCCATCATTTTTGCCCATCTCTTGTGCCTTTCATGTTTAGGTTTAGTTGTTTTCTTGTAATTCACACGCGCATGCACACACTTGTACATATACATATACGTATGCATTTAATAAAGTAATTCTTCCATCCAATTGGGCAAATATATACACAACGTTTAACCACCATACTATAACATATTGCAGCCAATTTGCTTCGAGATTTTCAGATTCTTTTACTTTTGACTTGACGTTTTCATATTTTGTTTATGAATATGCATAATCAATAAGGAGAATTACTAATCTCAAGTAATTAAATGCTATATATCTCTTTATCTTGGTATTTCCTTTGATTGTTTCAACTCTTCTTCTTCTTTTGAGTATTTTTTCTATGATTTGTTTTGGTCGGCTTTTGATTAAGACCAGTGCAACGACACAGAAATTCTCGATATGTCCGTGTAGTTACTATCCCTTGAAATCTAAATACATAAACCATTTGGGAAAATTCTGGTTTATTGACATATCTCTATTTTTAAAGTTTTTTTTAAACCAATAAGTATTTCAAACACTTAGGGCGCGCATGATAAAATTTCTTCTTCTCTATTTCTCTATTTCTCTGTTTCTCGGAACAGGTTTGAAACGGAAATCCGTTTGGTAACGCAATTTGATTTTTCTATTTCTAAAACAAATTTCTATTCCAGAAATAGTTTTGAAAAAGAAATCAAAAGCTAAAAATTTTAACTTCTTAATTTCTGAAATAGAAATTAAGAAATCAATTTTTGTTCTAGAAATCATAAGCTAAGGGGGTGCATGACAAACCTTTGTTTCTGTTCTAGAAACAATTTTTATATTCCAGACTTCAATCTGGAATAGAAATCTATTTCGTAAACTTATTTAATTTTTCTATTTCTGAAATCAATTTTTGTTCCAAATATAGGTTTGGAATAGAAATCAAAAGTAATTTTTTTACTTTTCTATTTCTGAAACAGAAATGAGAAATAAAAATTATCCTCATCGTTCGTCGCCGTCGACCATCGTCCGCCATGCCCATCACCACCGCCACCGGTCATCTCCCGCTAGCCGTCGGTGATCGCCATCGCCACTGGTTGCTGGTCGTCGCCGATCGCCGGCTGCCGCCGGCGGTTGCCGTTGGTTGCCGATCTGCCACCGTCCGAAATGAAGAAATTTGTGTTATTATCAAACGAATTTCTATTTTTTAGTAGAAATTTTGTGTCGTTATCAAGCGGGTATTTTTGCTCAAAAACTCATCTAGTAGAAATAGAAAAAATTATTTCTCTTCCAAAAATTAATTTTTGGTTAGAATGGTTATCATTCACACTCTAAAATTTCCAAAATTTTATGAAATAGTTATCCTAAGATTCATAACTAGTTTAGAAAACCTTTGTCTATTAGAATATAGTTCTCATGTAGTTTGAGTGTATAATCCTCCTAACCATAAAAAAAGGGAATCATTTATAAACTCCATAGCTACATTCTTTCATTCAATCATGTGTTAGAACAACTCGCATTATGGAGGCATCTTCCTGACGAAACCCGATTCCTCCACCATGGAACAACAACAACAACTGAATTTTTCCACACAATCGCCGTCCACACTCACGAATGGACCGAGAGATGATGATTGCGGGGGAATACTTACAAGCTTTTTAGTGGAAAGACCGCTCTCTAGAAAATTAAAAGGAGATTCACAATTGAGATGATGATCCGAACTTTTCCTACTTCACGACAACGCCAAAGGAATATTTATAAACTGTTTAGAATTATTAGGTTGATGAGTTGACTTGTTTCTATGTGTTTTGTTGAAATTTCTGGGTAATTAGATTTTACTCGTCATTGGTGTAATCAGGAACAAATGCCTCTTCTTTTTCAAGTCCACATGCACATTCCTTTGACTGTTTCCTTAACAAAATGGATTGGTCGCTGTCACTATGTCAATAATAATTGTAGCTTGCCAATTAGAATTCTCGAAAAGAAGGACCACAATAGACACTCTTAAAATTCAAAAAGACTCCGGTAAAAAAATTGTATGTGTTTAATCTTATTTTTATGAGAGATTGCTCGAAGGCCAAGTTGACAATTTTGATGAGGTAGAGAAAAATTCTTAATCGAAAGTCGACCAAAAAAAACTGTAGAAAAGAAACTCGAAAAGAATCGAAAGACTTAATTTATTATATTTAATCTCAGTACTAAATCAACAATAATATCTCACCACTTCAGTTTAATGAAGCCTGTTATGGTTATTTTCCTAAAAGTATGCTTTATAGTGCAAGACAGATAATATTGGGTCTTCGCTTCGCACAATTATTTCTTTGGATTAATATACTCTTGCACGTATATTTGAGGTGGTAGTATAATTCATAATCAATTGCGACGATAAATTCCATAATCAATACAACTAACGGGGACATGCAAGGAGTCAATTTATTATTATTTTTATAAAATGTATTGAGAGCATGTATTGTATTTAGGGGAAAAGTGCCAAAAAAGTTATAAACCTTTTACCTTTGTGCCGATTTAGTCCGAAACCTTTTTTTGGTGCCGATTCAGTCCTAAACCTTTTTATGTTATGCCAATTCAGTCATTTCCGACCAATTTTAATTGGATTTTGCTAACTGAACACTAGCCGGCTGACGTGGCCTAGATGTGGACAACTTTTAATAATATTTTTAATATTTTTTAATTTTAATTTTAATTTTTAATTTTTAATTTTTAATTTTGTCTTTTTCCTTCGGCCGGTCGCTAGTCCAAGTGATCGGCCAATGGCGACGGCCGGCGAGGGCGAGGACAGCCATGGGCGAGGCTCAACCTCGCCAAGGCCGTCCTCGCCGGATCGGGCGAGGTGGCCGGCGAGGTCGGCCTCGCCTTCGTCGGCCGTCGCCTCGGCTGGTCGCCGGACTAGCAACCGACAGGAGGAAAAAGACAAAAATTAAAATTAAAATTAAAATTAAAATTATTACAATATTATTAAAAATTGTCAACATCAACGCCGATCAGGCCACGCCAACCGGTAGGCATCCGGTTAGCATAATCCAGCCAAAATTGGCCGGAAAGGATTGAATTGGCATAACGTAAAAAGGTTTAGAACTGAATCGGCACTAAAAAGGTTTAGGACTTTTTGGCACTTTTCCCTCGTATTTAGTATTTACCCTTGGTCTACTGAGAATGGATAAGATTATTGGTTGCAAAATTTAACCTAAGTTACATCAAATCATATGTGTGTGGTTGTATGTATGTAATATGTATGTACACATATGCGTGTCTATATATATATATATATATATATGTATGTATGTATGTATGTATGTATGTATGTATGTATGTATGTATGGATTAAGTTCAGAACTTATGCCGGTGACAACTATCATTTGAGTTTGCCATACTTATCCTTAAGTTGGCAAGAAAAGGGGCTCGGACATCGATTATTAATTATTTAGCCTTTGTAAAGATTAGTAACACAAACACAAATCATATAAAAGGAAATACTCATCATTGGAGGTGCAAAAGGGGATGATGCGATGCCTCTGTCGATACTTCGAGTCTTTGACGCGATTGCAACAATTTTAATCTTTCTCCAAACTCGTGGTCGATATTGATTGCATCTTGTGAATCTTCTGCTAGCTCCATTGGATCAGAGAGAGAGAGCGACAGACAGAGAGACAGAGAGAGACAGAGAGAGACAGAGGAGAATTATGTCGGTTATCTTAGGAGTAAAAACTTGTGTAACTTCAACGGAAAAATTTAAGTTCTGTGTGTTGATTTCTCACTGAAGCTTTGGGATATAAAATATAGATTGGCTTGTGGAGGTTTAATGCAAGTATCGATCTGTTTATGTAAAGTGTGAATTGAGCACCGAGATTTTGAAAAATCGATGATTAACCGTTATACATTTATAGTTTTGTTCTCTTAGACATTCAAGAAAGCTGAACAAGTTAGACTCACATATCATGAAAAACATTTCTTTACTTGTTTCCTTTTATCAAGAAAAACCAAATACGTTTGACACAAATTAGTGAGGAGTTTTCTCAAAATTCAATAGTGAGACTATAGTGGAGTAGGTATAGCATGTTAATTTTTGTGCTTGGATTTGAAAAAATAAATAAATGTAATTAAATTTTGATGCTGGAACTATTCACCATTCACAAATATGCAAAGAACTATTATTGTTGATATGTACGTTTAATTCATTATGCTTTCGTGAATGTCTAAGGGAACAAAGCTGTGAAATCTAAATAACTATTTTTCATCTATCTTACAAAAACTTGGCGCCCGGTTCACACTTCATATAAGAGAATGGTACTTGCCAACTAAACCTCTGCAACCCATTTAATAATTTACATCCTAGAGTTTCAAAAAGAAATCACCACACACAATTTAAATTTTTCACTGGAACTTCACAAGTTTCTGTTTCTTAGAGAAATGAGAGAATTCTTTTGTCTTTAAAAATTAGTGTACTTTACATATTTAAGATACAAGTTAAGTATCAGATTTATGCTTTATCTTATACTATAAGTTAGGGCAATTGTGTGTAGTGGATTATGCATAGAACGAAATTGTGTGCTTAGAGTTTCAATTGTCATTACTAATCACATATACTTGTGAATCCGGGGATCTTTCCATTAGAGTTTAAAAAAAGACATGTAGGTTTAATGAAAAATTTTGTATTCTCTCATTGATCAAATGGAACAGAGCTGTGGAGGTTTAACTTGCGAGTGCTATTTTGACATATGAAGAGTGAATTATTGAGGGCCGAGCTTTTTGAAAAGCAAAAGCAGTTATTAACGAGTTTCTTCTGGATCAACAAAACTGAAAATATTAATATTCTACATATAATTAAAAGAACAATTATACACTTATTTCCTTTATAACAAGAAAACTCTATACATCTTACACTAATGTATACACGAAGATTATCTTTGCATCAAAGAAAAGAAAAACATATACTTGTTGAAGAAAGAAAGCATAGAAGCTTCGTCCAATGTTCTTTTGTTTTTTTGGACCTAGTTGGGTCGAACTTGAATATCATGGACAACCTTAAAGAGATTGCTCAATGACCAAGTTGACAATTTTGAGGGATAGAGAAAAATCCCTAATTCGAAGGTCGACCAAAAAACAAGTTGCATAAAAAAAATCGAAAAGAATTGCAAAAAGAAAAGTTGGAAGAGTCAAAGGAGATACCAAAAAAAAAGAGATGTATAAACATATACTTACTTTGAGCATTAGCATTTCTCCATACTGATTATGCCTACTCATATGTCACATATGAATTAAAAAATCACGTTAAAAGTAAAAATACCTTGAAATCTCGGAGCATCTCCTATTAGGGGTGAGTATGGTCCGAGTTGGGCCGGTCCACCCCATAACTCTAAAACCAACCCACACAATGTCGGTCCTCAATTTTTGGGACCAAGAACCGACTCTATTGAGCTTGGGACCAAGGACGGGACCAACTCAGTGGGTTCGGTCCAACCGATGATTTTTTATTTCATTTTTTGTGCTCCTTAAAAAAACAATTGAGGGCTGAATTGACCCAATGGGTTCGGTCCGATTCTGAGGTTAACTCGGGACCAACCAATAATTTTTTATTTCATTTTTTGAACTCTTTGAAAGAACAACCAAGAACCAGATCGACCCAATGGATTCGATGATGAGCGGGGTTAGCTAAGAAAGGCAAGCAGTAAAGGTCGAGTGGGGTAAGCGTCGAACATAGTAAGCATTGAGTGTCGAGTGGGGAGTAACAAGCCAAGTGGGCATCAAGCGGCGAGCGGCACGAGTGACCCAAAGTGAGTGAGGTGAGTGTCGAGTGGCTAGCGGAGAAGTTGGTTCTTTCAATTTTGACTAATTGAAGATTAAGAGGAGAAATAAGACAGAAGAGAACGAGTACTAGATGAGGATGTTGTAAGGAGCTGTTTATGCCCTTTTGGACACCATGAGGACTCCTCAAAAAAATATTTTCTTCCTTCATAAATTATGACTATTGATGCTGTAAAATACATTAAAAATCTAAGTTATTAAAGAACAATGTAAAATTACTTGAACTTCTAAGATTGAGGACCAACCCACACATTATTGATTCAGGAATTCTAAGACCAATGACCGACTCAGTCTCCTTGGGAACCAGATCAGGACCGATAAGATTGGGCCGGTCTAGGGTCGGTCCAGAGTTGACCTTGGACCGATGCTCACCCCTATCTCCTGTGGAAATAAAGCAAAACTAGTGCAGTCGGTGAAAATTGGGCGAAGGTAGAAGGGAGGAGGATTTGTGAAAGGTTAATATATGCCTTTTCAGTTAACGTTCAATATGGATTAAAGATTAGAAATAATTTTATCTAACCTAATCACATCCCCCTTATCAAAGGCCAAAGAGTCGAAAGATTCTATGACTTTTCGCATATTTCATACATTTAGATTTATATTGGCCGGCCCACTTCTCCCTTCTTTTCCTCAGGACCGGCCCAGCCTTTTCTTTCTCTCCCTCTCTTTACCTCACACATTCTGCAGAAAAGAGAACACCAGAATGCTGACAAAGAAGGATAGAGGATGGTGCTGAACAGGGGAGGATGAGGCGAATGTTGTTCGCGATGCTCGGCCAGGAATGTCTTCCAGTACGGGGCAGATCAGCACAGCTGGCGTTGCTGCTTGAGAGTGAGAGAGGAGCGTTTATTTTTTTCTTTTTTAGGGGGGATATTCGACTTCTTCTTCTTCTTCTTCTTCTGAAAAAAGATAGGGAGGGGATGGAGAGAGACGAGACACAGAGCCGAGCTTCGTTCTCTACTGAGTGTTACCCGACCATCCCAGACGCAAGCCAACGGCCTCTAGCGGACCCCGTCGAGCCCGTGGCCTCCTCTTCCGTGGCGATCGAACTCCGGGTGAGTTTTCTTTGGGGTTCCACCCACTGTTATACAAGGATCCAGTTCGGCGACATCGAGGTAGCCGAACATAGCTCGATTCGATTCAGGCTCACCATCTGGTCGTCACCCTCCACGGTTGAATGCTAATTCTGCGAACCTCTTTTCCTCCTTGTTATGTCCTGTCTTGAGCGAGGTGAGAGTTGTTGGAGGTTTGTTTGTTAAAACAAACAGAGTGTTTTTTCTTTATCCCACATAGGAAAAGTGGGAGGGAGTGGGCTAATTTAAAAGTGTGGGTTTTTCTTTATATACTTAAAAGAATGATTGGGTGGGGCTAGACCCCACCATAACCGCGTGTGGTTGCACAAATAATTGTGCGATTATTTGGCGCACTTAGCACTTAGCGGTTTAATTAACACTAATCCCTTTGTTATTTATTATTATTTTTATTAATTTTTAGTAAATTCAAATGTTGTTTTTTATTTTGAGAATTTCGGAAATAAAATATAAAATGAAAATTCGAAATTCTATTTAAAATATATATAAATATATATTATTCCAAATTTTGTTTGTGTCTTTTCAAGACAACCTTTGGAAAATTACTTATTCGGTTTTAATTTTTCCCGAAGGGTTGCAATTGTTCGTTTTTTGACTTTTTTCGAAGAGTCGCATTTGTTTATCCGAACAATTTTTCTAAATGATGTGATTGTTCATTCTTTGGCAATTTTCACGAAGAGTTGTAAGACTGTTTCATATATATACTTGTCAATTTTCAGAAGAAAAGTAAGGTCATTTTTTAGTCTTCTTTCTGAAAAAACTACAGCCAATTTTTCGATTGTTTTCCTAGAGAGACCCTAGAAAAATACTAGAATTGCTATCTAGCATTCTCATCTGAAACTTTGTTGTATCCTATAGGATTTTGCCGGTGACCATTAACAACGTTGTGGGGAAAATAAATCCTTAAAGAAAGTGATATCACACCTCAAAGTCTGAGTTGTTTTACTCGATCCGATTTCATTGTTCAACCCATTTCGAAACCATATATTTCCAACAATTTTAAGGATTTATCTTGCTACAATGGAGTCGGAGACAATCAAAGTTATGAATCAAGATATGGTCAAACTGGACCGGTTCAATAGGAACAATTTTGCTCGCTGGAGTGATAAGATGATGTTCTTACTCACTGCTTTGAAGATTTCCTACATACTGGATCCTAACTTGGCGCCTATAGAAGATCCTAAGCCTATTGCCAAGGGAGGACAACCAAGTGCGGAAGTCATTGAAAGGGTTAATAAGGAAAAGAAGAAACGTGCGGAGGATGAATTACTTTGTCGATGACACATTCTGAACACACTCTCCTATTGTCTGTACGACTTATTTATTGAAATGAAGTCGGCCAGAGAAATTTGGAATGCACTGGAATTCAAGTACAAAGCGGAGGAGCAAGATACCAACAAATATCTAATTGCAAAGTATTTTGATATTTAAGTTTATTGATACTAAACCCTTGCTGGAACAAGTCCATGAATTGCAAGTGATTGTGAATAAGATTCGTGCCCTTAAGATTGATATTCCAGAAGCTTTTCAAGTTGGAGCAATTATTGCGAAATTGCCTCCAAGTTGAAAAGACTATGGAAAAAGGCTGATTCACAAGTCGGAGGATTTTACTCTGGAACAAATACAGAAACATCTTCGCATTGAGGAAGAGTCACGTTTACATGATAATTCTGTTTTGTACAAAGAGAACACAAAAGAAGCAAAAGGGTTGTTGTTTTGTTTGTGGCAAACATGGACACTACGCCAAGGATTGCATTCACCGCAAGAGCATTTCAAAGGACAAGAACATTCCAATGGTGAAAGCAGATGCAAATCTGGTTGAAGAAAATTATGTAGCCATGATTTCAAACATATTTTCAAACATGGAAATTTTTTAAATCAATGATGCGATGGCTATGGTTTCTGAAATTAATTCTATCACTGTCCAATCTGGTTGGTGGTTAGATTCTGGAGCAACGGTCCATGTGTGCAAGGACAAGTACATGTTCAAGTAATTTGAAGAGATTGTTGACTCAAATGTTCAAGAGGTCCTGATGGCGAATAATGCTCTTGCAAAGGTTGCTAGAAAAGGCACGGTGGAGATAGACTTCACTTCTAGAAAGAAGATAACTCTTCTTAATGTGTTATTTATACCAAAAATTAGGAAGAATCTAGTTTCTATTGATTTACTTTGTAAGAGGGGGTTTCAGGTTTTGTTTGAATCCAACAAGATTATCCTGTCGAAAAATGGGCTGTTTGTTGGGAAGGGTTATGTCAATGATGACATGTATCAACTGAGTATCAATAATAATATTTCTAGTTCCGCTTGCATTGTCGAGTCTTCAACTTTATGGCATAGTAGGTTGGCACATATAAATATTCGTTATTTGAAGAATATGAGAAAATTAGACTTGATAAATTTTAATGGCGAATTTGATAAATGTGAAATATGTGCTAAGTCAAAACTTACTAAGAAGCCATTTCCTAGTGTTAAAAGAAATTCGAATTTATGGGATTTGGTTCATAGTGATATATGTTAATTTAATGGTATGCTAACATGTGGAGGTAAAAGGTATTTTATTACCTTTGTAAATGATTGTAGTAGGTTCTTATATGTTTATCTCATGAGATCGAAGGATGAAGCATTTACCATGTTTAAGAAATATAAGGCTGAAGTAGAGAATCAATTAGAAAAGAAAATTAAAATTCTACGATCAGATAGAGGTGGAGAATATTTCTTAAATGAATTATCTTCATTTTGTGAAGAACATGGTATTATTCATCAAGCTTCAGCACCATATATTCCACAACAAAATGGTTTAGTTGAAAGAAAAAATCGATCTCTTGGAAAAATGGTTAATTGTATGCTTTCAAATTCAAAGCTATCAATTAATCTTTGGGGAGAAGCATTACTTTCTGCATGCTATATTCATAACAGAATACATTCTAAGAAAAATGACATAACTCCTTATGAAATATGGAAAGGTAGAAAGCCAAATTTGTCATATCTTAAAGTGTGGGGGGTGTTTGGCATACTACAGAGCTCCAAATCCTAAGAGAACAAAGCTCGGTCCTAGAGCAATTAAGGTAGCGCATGGTAACGCTCCTGTTTCTCCCAATTTCTGTTCTTTTGTTCCCTAGAACAAAAAAAGAATAGAAACCTGTTTGGTAAAACATTTGTTCCCAGGAACAATTTCTCAATTTTGTTACCGTTTTGTTCCTGGGAACAATTTTGAGAAGCAAAAAAAGTTGCTTCTTGTTCCGGGAACAATTTCTAGAAGTAAGTTGATTTTCTTTTTTTAATTTTATTTTCTTGCCGCGACCACCGTCAACCGCCCGGAGCCACCGCACCGCCACCGTCGCCGCCGGGCCACCGGTCGGCGATCGGCAGCCGGCAGTCGTCGGCGGCCGATGGGCTTCCGGCGGCGGTCGGCGGTGACGGTCGGCGGCCAACGGTCATGCAGTGGCGGCGGCTAGCAGGCCGGCGACGGCAGCGACGGCAATCCGTTGGCAAAAATAAAAAATGAATAAATACAAAAAAGAAATTGTTGCGTTACCAAACGCATTTCTATTATTTTTCTATTTTAGGAATAGAAATTTTGTGTCGTTACCAAACGAGTTTTTTTACCAGAAATTGTTCCCCGGAGCAGAAATAGAAAAGAACTATTTTTGAAAAAAAAAAACTCTTCCCGGGAACAGAAGCGTTGTTATGCGCAGCCTAAATGTGTTTTTGTTGGGTATGTTAAAAATAGTAAAACTTATAGGTTTCTTGATTTAGAGTCTAATGTCATAGTAGAATCGAGAGACGTTGAATTCTCTGAGAATAAATGTTTTACAAGTTATGAAATTATTGAAAATAATTCAAGATCTATGGAAACTCAAAGTGATTCTCAAGAGAAAGAAACAAATGATTCTAAAGACATGATTGAACCAAGGAAAAGTACTAGAATTAGAAAAATAAAAGACTTAAGTCCTGATTTTATTACTCATGTTTTTCTTGTTGAAGGCGATGGAGATAATAATGTGATAAATAAATACCATTTAGTGTTAAAATTAGAAGATGATCCTGAAAGCTTTGATGATGCTATGCCTTCTAGAGATGTTTCTTTTTGGAAAGAAGCTGTGAATGATGAAATTGACTCAATTATGTCAAATAATACTTGGGTATTAGTAGATTTACCGAAAGGATCAAAACCTATTGGATGCAAATGGGTTTTTAGAAGAAAATATCATTCTGATGGTTCTATTCAAGCTTTTAAAGCTAGGCTTGTAGTTAAGGGATATAGACAAAAAGAATGAATAGATTATTTTGATACATATGTTCCTGTTGCACGTATAACTTCTATTCGAGTTCTTTTTGCTCTAACTTCCATTTGTGATCTTTGTGTTCATCAAATGGATGTTAAGACTGCTTTCTTAAATGGAGACTTAAATGAGGATATTTACATGGAACAACCGGAGGGTTTTGTTCTTCCTAGAAATGAAAGAAAAGTATGTAAATTGATTAAGTCTCTTTATGAACTTAAGCAAACTCCTAAGCAGTGGCATGAAAAGTTTAATTCGGTCATATTGTCAAATGGTTTCATCAATAATAGTGCCAATAGGTGTATATGCTCTAAATTCACTAAAGACTATGTTGTCTTAGTGTGCTTGTATGTTGATATGCTTATCTTTGGAACGAATATGACTGGAATTAATGAGACTAAGAAGTATCTAACTTCCATATTTAAAATGAAGGATTTGGGTGAAGTAGATACTATCTTAAGTATTAAAGTTAAGAAAAGTAGTGGGGGTTATTCTTTAAGCCAATGTAGTTATGTTAAAAATTATTTAATAAATTTCAACATCTTGGTTTTAAAGAAATAAGTACTCCATTTGATTCCAGTATTAAATTAAATTATAATATTGGTAGAGCGGTGGCACAACTAGAGTATGCAAGTGCTATAGGGTCTTTAATGTATGCGATGCATTGTACTAGACTTGATATTACTTATTATGTATGCAAGTTGAGTAGGTATACTAGTAATCCAAGTACAGAACATTTGAGAGCTATTGCTAGAATTTTTGGTTATCTTAAGAGAACTAAAAATTTAAGATTGTTCTACAATAATTATCCGGCTGTATTAGAAGGATACATTGATGTTAGTTGGATTACAAGTGTGGGAGATGAGCGTTCCACTTCTAGATGGATCTTCACACTAGCTGGAGGTATTGTATCTTGGGCGAGCAAGAAATAGACATGTATAACTCACTCAATAATGGAATTTGAATTTATTGCTTTTGTGGCAATTGGGAAAGAGGCCGAATGGATTAGAAATTTGTTGTTGGATATCAAATTATGGCCTAGTCCTATGCCTCCTATTTCTATCCACTGTGATAGTCAGGCCAGAGCCTATAGTAGGACCTATAATGGTAAGTCTAGACACATTAGTCTAAGACATGAATATGTGAGATAATTAATTAAAGATGGTACCATAACAATTGTCTATGTGAGGTCAAGTAAAAATCCTGCTGATCCTTTGACGAAGGCTTTACCAAGACATATGGTAATAACGACCTCACAAGAAATGGGGCTGAAACCTTTTAATTGAAATCACCAATAATGATAACTCGACCTTTTTCTAGAACATTACTAGTTATAAGGTTTAATGGGTAAGAACAAGTTATTGAATGTGATTGTTTGATACCGACGTAGCCCTGATATGAGAAGTTAGTATCGTCTGTTACATTTGTAGGCTGAATTGAATTCTTAATGAAGTATGATGCAAGTTTGTAGTGTGTTGATAGTAACGGAAACACATGGTAGATACTTCACCTATATGAGTTTAGAAGTGGTGCCACTTCTTACGAAAGTGAGGGTTGCTTTCTAGAGAGCTCATGAAACAGGATCAAGCACAAGGCCATAATAGTGCGGAATAATATAGAACTTCTCGCTGAAACAAGAGGTTAGTGTATGTGCGGTATGTCCGGTTCTATTACATAAAAGTACAAGTTTAAAGTCAAGCTACTTGTCACTTTGATAGAGCTTTGATATACTTACACTAAGTAAATGTTTAACTCGAAAGAGACCTTTATGTATGTATATTAATCTTACTGAAATTTTGGCTGTATGGTTTTTAAAATTTTAATTTTGAAATCTTTCTTTACAAACAAAGTGGGGGATTGTTGGAGGTTTGTTTGTTAAAACAAACAGAGTGTTTTTTCTTTAGTGGGATGGAGCGGGCTAATTTAAAAGTGCGGGTTTTTCTTTATATACTTAAAAGAATGATTGGGTGGGGCTAGACCCCACCATACCCGCGTGCGGGTGCGCGAATAATTGTGCGATTATTTGGCGCACTTAACACTTAACGGTTTAATTAATACTAATCCATTTGTTATTTATTATTATTTTTATTAATTTTTAGTAAATTCAAAGGTTGTTTTTTATTTTGAGAATTTCGGAAATAAAATATAAAATGAAAATTCGAAATTCTATATATATATTATTCGAATTTTGTTTGTGTCTTTTCAAGACAACCTTTGGAAAATTACTTATTCGGTTTTAACTTTTCCCAAAGGGTTGTAATTGTTCGTTTTTCGACTTTTTTCGAAGAGTCGCATTTGTTTATCTGAACAATTTTTCTAAATGACGTAATTGTTCATTCTTTGGCAATTTTCAGGAAGAGTTGCAAGACTATTTCATATATATACTTGTCAATTTTCGGAAGAAAAGTATGGTCATTTTCGAGTCTTCTTTCTGAAAAAACTGCAGCCAATTTTTCGATTGTTTTCCTAGAGAGACCCTAGAGAAATACTAGAATTGCTATCTAGCATTCTCATTCGAGACTTTGTTGTATCCTGGAGGATTTTGCCGTTGACCATTAGCAATGTTGTGGGGCAAATAAATCCTTAAAGAAAGTGATATCATGCCTCAAAGTCCGAGTTGTTTTACTCAATCCGATTTCATTGTTCAACCCATTTCGAAGCCATATATTTCGAACAAGAGTTGACTCCATTTCTTTAGTTCTTGTGGAATCCGAACGGTGCTTGTTGCTTACTTTTGAGTTTGGGCGTGCACTCGAGCTCCAAACAGTTCGATATTTGCTCTCCAGCTCGCTGTTCACCACATGTTCGAAGAAATGCTCCAACCAAATATGTTCAATTTTGTCTCATATTCTGACCTGTCTAAAGGACGTTTCAATTTGGTTTTTATTCAGGGCAAGATTGTTCTCGATTTTCAGTGCGTTTTCGGTCAAATTTCATTTGACACTGTCCTTGTAAGTGTTCTTTGTGCTGTAGCTATGACGGTTAGCTTTGAGTGGATAGCGGTAGAAATGAGCGGTTGTCCGGTTGTCGGAGTTCGCTTGATTTGGACGTCCGACAACGAGTCTTTTGATTGGGTGTACGGTGTTGTCGGAGCTTCGGTGTGCCGGGCTTCATGTACTAATTTCTGGGCAATGGGAAGAAGACGTTGGGAAGGACTTCAGCGAATTTGGGACTGGAGAGCCCAATCTATATCCTTGGCCCAGGCCTGAGAGTCCAAAGTTTAGCCCATGTTCAGAGCGGGCCCAAGGCCCGGTCGGGGTCCCTATTTTTCGGATTATTAATAAAAATTAAAAAATTCCAAAATAATTTTTCCCCCTAAAAGTTAGAAAACTTTAAAATTAGTTTTTGAGTAGTTTTCTCTTAAAATGTTTGAAAATCCTTGATAAAAAGATTTTTCTCAAAATGAAATAGGCCTTAAGGCTCTAATATAGGGTTTTAATTGTCCTTAGAGACAAATGCTCTTAATTGCGCAACTTCGATACGATAATTATAGCTTCCCTTTAGCCTAATAAGGATTGGCAAATGTTTATCTTTTAGTGTTAGATACTTGTTTTCCTTGGCAATTTATTTAATGCTTTGTTTTTTGGTTAGTGATTGTTACATTGAATAGTTGGACACTTATGTGATCATTTTACATGTTTGTGAATATGTTTAAATCAATCTGAACTACTCGAAAAAATCTTTTTGCATTGAATAGGATTAGGTACCAAAAAGGCACTAATTGATTAATTAGTGTAATCAAATTTCCAATCTCATAATCTTTTGTTGCATAAAAAGTGAGGTGCACTCTCATATCCAATTGATTTTTAGCTGATCATAATAAGTTAGTAGAGACTCTTCTTTTGAAAAATTTTATAACATCAATTTAAATGTCCAACATTACGCAATGTATAGATTTGGGAGAATTCGCGTCTAAATCATGAGCCATTAGACTCGTTTTTAGGCAATACACCTAAACTTACTTCTCTCTCTACCGAGGAGAAGGTCGGGACTAAATCGTAAACTTAAATTGACTTTTCTAAAGTATTACACAATGAC
The DNA here is from genome assembly GCF_016545825.1 of Eucalyptus grandis. Taxonomy (NCBI): domain Eukaryota; kingdom Viridiplantae; phylum Streptophyta; class Magnoliopsida; order Myrtales; family Myrtaceae; genus Eucalyptus; species Eucalyptus grandis. The sequence goes on from NC_052620.1 coordinate 1,697,983, forward strand.
AACATTGCGAAATTACCTTATAGCATGATTTCACCGTTTAATAGCCTCTACATCCACCCGATAACTTGGAATTCAACATTGTTTCACAATTGCAATTTTACGAAGAAATTCTCTCCCATTAAAGGAATTAAGAGTTAAAATTCATATCGAGCATTTCAGCGTGGTGTTTATTTGGCGTGTTGAGGTCTATGTAAAGCACGGACACGGACACATGACACGTGACACGACACGACACGACACGCCGACACGTCATTTATTAAAAATAGAGATTTCGACACGTTCCACACGTTATATATTAAATATATTTTTATATATAAATACATAAATAATAATAATAATAATAATAATAATAATAATAATAATAATAATAATAATAATAATAATAATAATAAAATAGCCTAGAATTAATTTAAACGAAAAATATTAAATAATATTATTCATTATTTTAATCTGTTACAATAATACATTAAACTTAGAGGAAAAAACATTGTTTAAAGAAAAATGCTGAAATGATATTTTTAAATTTATTTATTTATCATGTATAGCATTTTTATTAATTCTTTCATAGTAAAAGACTTTTTAAAAAACTAAAACAATTATAAAAAACAAAACTAAAAAAAAGTTGACCCCATGCGTGTTTATTTATAGCAATTTTATTACTTCTTTTATTACTTTTTTTATTACTTCTTTTGTGTATATTTATATTTTGACCCCTCAAGTATTAGAATTTTTTAAAATTGACCCCGTGCGTGTCGGAATCGCATGTCGGAATTTTGGACTCGCGTGTCGGAGCGTGTCGGAGAGAGTTGACCACATGTCAGATTTTTCGACACTCATTGACCGCGTGTCGGGACGTGTCGGACACGTGTCGGAGTGTCGGACATGACACGAAGGTTTCCGGATAGTGTCCGTGCTACATAGGTTGAGGTGTTCGTGGATTCTTGAATCCCCCATCACCACCCCCCGGGCCCCCGGGCCCGCGCCCGCGCGGGCGTCCCTCTTGCTACTTCTATTTCTTGAAAGAATCTCAATAATCTTCCAAAAAGTTTTTTTCACTTAACACTAGTCGTGGAGAAATTCAATAAAAAGTCTTTGAAACCTTGATTGAAATATAAGCATCCGAACCTACATATACATATATATTTATAGACACACATAAATGTGACACACAAACACATAAGGGGAACTTTTTTTCCTAATTTTACATATTTTTATTGTCTTTTAAAGAAGACCAAGAAAACACGTGATTGCTTCCCTTGTTAAAGAAAACTTCAATGATCTTTCTAATAAAAGTAAAAGCCTCAGAGAACAACTTTTGAAATTTCGAGGTGAGTTTGTTTAACAGAAAAATTGAAATTTGAAAAAAAAATTCTGAAAAATGATTGTAATATCGTTTAAAAAATTTAGTTAGTAAAAAAATTTACATTATTGACAACAATTTATCATTAACTATTGCATTGGTGGTATAAAAATATTTTTCATCCGCCATTTTCTTAAGTAAAATTATCAATCATTCATTGAAATTTTCTTAAATAATTAATTTTTCATGAAACAAAAAAGACCCTCATCTTGTAAAAAAATATGTAGTTCTGCTATAATTTTTTCATAGGTAGCATATTGACAATGTCTAATAGTTACGAGAAAGTATCTAAATCTATCACAATTATCAACACATGCATAGTGAATTTAACTCTGCTATACACAAAAATAATTATTATACTGTCTTAATACCATCCGAATATATCATAAATATATATATTTTTTAATTTACTTCAATGTTAGTGAGTTCTGTTAATTGATTTGTTAAATATGTATTAAAGATTTGATATTATTTCTCTGACCTAATCATGTCCCTCTTATCAAAAGCCAATGCAGTAATTTCGATTCCATAACTTTTGTATATTCCACGCATTTAGAATTATCTCACACTCACCATTGCAGCTCCCGTAAGAAAAATCTCAAGCCAGATCCTTTTCCTCTCCTGTATTTTTAAATGGCAAAAGAGCGTCGTTTCTATTCACATGCAAATACAGCTCGAGAAATTTGTTCTTCTTTGCATCATCTCTACGTTGCCCAAGTATCTGCGTCTTGGAAATGGTTTTCTTCTTTGCCTTTTGCTTTATGTAACTCAAAGGCGTATATTTAAGATTGTTCATTCTCATCACGTACTTTCTTTTGTGATAAAACTCTGGTTTAATATAGTATTTGTTGAATCGCAAAGCATTTGAAGTCAGAAAAGTATTCCCGATTAATTTGCCGCAAATCACCTACTCAATCTTGCTTTTTTCAATATGACTTAAGAGAAACTCACTAATCAAGCTTGAGAACGTAGATGACAAAGTTATCAATATATCAAAAGCATTATTGCTTACTTTTCTTTATTTATAGAAATTTCCAAAAGTAAAACCATTATTCACTTAGGTCTTATTCATATTAGTCTGTTGACAGTAGAGTATTCGATCAATTACTTTTCAAGCGTCTAACGATTTCCCGCTCTAATGTCGATGCTGTCCTACTTCCACCAACAAAACAAAAAATGGAAAAATCAGTGCCTTCTCATTGTGTAGTCTTAATGATTACTTGAAGTGACTGTAACATTCTTGATCTTTATCCAGACTCGTTGTCCTTAGCAATCATATCTTTTGAATCCATGGCTGGTTTCATTATATCTTGGGAGCAAACGAGCCACGGAATCACAAGATGTTGATTAACTATGGCAATTGAAGAGAAAAAATAAGATTGATTTGTGGGAAATCAATTTCCTTCATATCAATGAAGATAAAAATGAGGATCTATTGGAGAAAACTCATCCTCACTCGTTTGGTTCTTGCCGAGACGTCATTCACGAACTAAAAGTGATTAATTCCATGAAAACCAATTTCAAAAGAAATCTTTATACGCAGAGAGCACTGATCATGCCTAACAAAACCCTAAAACCAAGAAAAGCTCAAGAAGGAGCTCACTTATTCCAAGAAAAAACTGCACCGTTCCTAAGAAGTTGACGGCTTCCGTGATGACCTCCTCCTTTGATGTCTCATTCCACGATTGGAACCAAGTAATGGCCACTCCGTTAAACTCGACTCAGTGCTATCTACTGTGAAATTGAGGTCGTCTCTTTTTTGTCCATGAGATCTCGCCATCGATTCTTCGTTTCGACCATCAGTTGATGCCGTCGAAACTTCTTCGGGCAATTCTGACGATTCTCTTGCTTTTGACGGATGGCTGATTATGATAATTTCGCCTACATAAACATCATCGCTTTCCCTTCGATGCGATCCATCTGCCAATTCTGGATGTTCAACCATCACTATTTGACCATTAGGAACTGCATTCTCTCCCTCTTGTTTGGAGTCGACCCTCGCCCTTTGATCATCACTAACATTATCGTTGCTTTCCCTTCCACATGACCCCTCCGTCGATTCTTGATCTTCAGCTGTCGCTGTCTGACCATTAGGAACAGCATCCTCTCCCTCTCGTTCGGGCTTCCGTGATGACCTCCTCCTTTGATGTCTCATTCCACGATTGGAACCAAGTAATGACCACTCCGTTAAACTCGACTCAGTGCTATCTACTGTGAAATTGAGGTCGTCTCTTTTTTGTCCATGAGATCTCGCCATTGATTCTTCATTTCGACCATCAGTTGATGCCGTCGAAACTTCTTCGGGCAATTCTGACGATTTTCTTGCTTTTGACGGATGGCTGCTTATGATAATTTCGCTTACAAAAGCATCATCGCTTTCCCTTGGATGCGATCCATCTGCCAATTCTGGATCTTCAACCCTCGCTATTTGACCATGAGGAACCACATTCTCTCCCTCTTGTTTGGAGTCGACCCTCGCCCTTCGATCATCACCAACATTATCGTTGCTTTCCCTTCGACATGACCCCTCCGTCGATTCTTGATCTTCAGCTGTCGCTGTCTGACCATTAAGAACAGCATCCTCTCCCTCTCGTTCGGCGTTGACCCTTGCAGCCTGATCATCTCGTCCTTGATCAGCAGCATTACTTCTTTTCCAGAAAAGAAGTACTCGTGTGGAGTTTGCGTAAATAAGGAAAAACCCGGTATTGAAAAATCAAGTTGCGGACGCGATTGCGACGCTCTTGATCTATCTCCAAACCCGTCAGCATTACCGCTCGTATCTTGGGAATCTTCTTTTCCTTCCATCTCATCACAGAGAGAAGAGAATTCTCTCGGTTATCTTGGGAACAAAAACTGGTGGAGCTTCAATGGAAAAGCCAAATCTTTGAGTGGTGATTTCTCTCGAAACACCTGGATATAAAATATAGAATGGCTCGTGGAGGTTAAATTTGCAAATACCAACCTTTATACCAAGCGTGAATGGAGCGTCGGGTTCTTGAAAAGCAGTTGAAAAGCGGTTATTCGTTTTTCTTACTTTTTGTTCCCTAGACCCTCAAGAAAGCTGAACAAGTTCAATGTACATATTAACATTTCTTGTTTCATTAATCATGCAAACCGAACACATTATACCAAATTAGTAACACATTATACCAAATTAGTCGACAAAGCTATATATCTTGATGCAGTAAGTGCTTTCGCATAACATGGTGAAAAATAACGATATGATGAGACTAAATAAATATATTCGTTGGAATAAGAACAACTAGTGATGAATGTAGAATATTAGTTATTTATCAAAAAGACCAAACTATTTAATGTTTATTGCTAAGTGACATCACGTAGCCATTTTGTGGCATTAAATAGGGATCACTTATTATTTAAATACTCATTTTGCACTTAGACATATAATTAGATTTACTGATATGTCGAATCAAGCTTATCATTGTCAGCATTATTTGAACTCGCACCTTCCCTGCATTAATTTTTTGTTGCTACCCTTTTGATGCCCTCTTTTATCACATTGTTATTGTGATGAGTCACTTCTGGCAATTATGCAATTTGACATTAATTTAGGGAGAAATATAGTTATTTTCCCTAATTAGCTCACTTTTTAGTTTTACTTAATAGTTTTGTGAACTTTCGACCAAAAATAAAAGAGTTTTACAAACTCTCCCCTAGATTACTTAACGTTTCCAACCAAAAAAAAAAAAAAAAAAAAAAGAACGAAAGAGACTTACTTCCGGACTTCCATTACTTTGGCTGAGCACAAAGCTAATTTCCCAGCCAACTTCCCTGGAATCGGGCTGTGCCAGGAAAGAGGACAGCCGGGGCCCAATGGCTGCCCCGCGCCCAAATGGACGGAGGCCCGATTGTGCCTGCGCTACCAGGCCCACTAATGGCTGGCCCGGACTCTTTCAAATGTAGCATATATGACTAAGGTGATTGCGATGTTCCTGATATTCTTAGCCCTAGCTCATTCCATTAGATAAGAGGAGTGGACAAGTCTCTCGGTTATCAAGGAAACAAGATATGTAGCTTCTATGAAAAACTGAAATTCTATGTAGAGATTTCTCTCTGAGATACTTGAATATCAGATTTAGATTGGCTTGTGGAGTTTTAATTTGTATCAAGGAATCATAAAAAATATTACCCTGGTATCTAAACTATCTACGTAATTGTTGAGAGTTTGCAATCTTTTCAATTTTGAAGAGCATGTTCAACTATTGCCCCTATTTTCGAGGATTCTAATTGGTAGGCAAGAATCATCTTGGATGTTATCACAGGACTTGATTTTGACCAGAAAATGATCATGAACCATACCTTCTTTTTTTTTTTTACTTTCGAATCTGCAATAGTCCATTACTTTTTGTAGTTCAAAAGTTTAGTGGTTAGAATTACATTATTACTAATAAAGAGAACCTTTAGTTAAATACAAACCTGTGTAGTTATAATACTGGAAGAAATATTTGCTCCTCTCTATTTTCTGATTTAAAAAAAAAAAAAAAAAAAAAAAGAAGAAGATCCTGCGCCGGGGTCGTAAAACTAGTAATAGTTATAGTAGTAATAAAAACAACGGCAACAAGAACAAAGTATAACGACGACGACGGGGATGACATGTATTTGTCTATGCGTTAGACAATAACAATAAAAACTTCGCTCACTTGACATTTATTAGACTTATAAACAAAACAACAAAACAACAAAGAAAGTTGGTTCCCCCCAAAAAAAAAAAAAAAAAAAAAGAAAACCCAAAAACACGTGATCATCCAAATTTCCAAATAAAAGATAACAGCAATAATAAGATGACACAAAAACTAACACCACCTTCATAGGTGCCCATCGCCTAATCTTATTGTCACAAGAAAATCCATCCGTACTCGTTTTGTTCTTGCCAAAACATGACTCATGAACTAAAATAGATAATTCCATGAAAGTCAATTTCACGAGAAAAAAAAAAAAAAACTTATACACAGAGAGAACCAACCAAAGAAGTGCTTAACAAAACCTTAAACTAAGAAAGCCAACGATAAAACCATAAAAACAAGCCAAATTATCATCCTAATTATTCCTAAACAATTTGCAAATCAATGTGGATGGGAGACAAACTTTCCTCCCTTCTCCTCAACTTTATGCTCCTTTCCTTTTGATGGTGTTGCTCCATTGGTCGATTTTGGCTTCATGTGAAGAAGGAAAAATTATTCCTCCGGTGTTGTTGTAAAGAAGGAAAAATTATGGCAATCATCCCGATTGAGAACCTCCTTGGTTATCTGGAGAGCGGTTTTTCCATTGAAAAGCTCATAAGCATTCTCCCTGCTGTCGTCATCTCTCGGTCCTTTCCTAGGTGCGGCCGCCAACTGTGTGGAATGATTTTGCTGTTGTCGGCTTGTGGTGGAGGAGCTGGGTTTCGTTGAGAAGTTGTCTCTAGAATGTGAGTTGTTCAGAGACATGATTAATTGAAACAATGTAGCTACGGTGTTTATGAAAAATTCTCTTTCTTTGGTCAGGGGATTATATACTCAGACTACATTATTCCTAAATCTAATAGGCAAAGGTTTTCTATCTGGTTATGACTACTAGTACAAGTTGCTCTTAATTGAATTACGGATTTCTTTGGCCATGCTTATCACATATTTTGATATATCAAAATCGGACTCTATCTCACTTAATATAGTGATTGTTATTGTTTGCAAGAAAGGATATAGATAAGTTCCAAAGGGGCGGAGTCCTAGTTCAAGCCTAATTTTGCTATTAGAAGTCTCATATAAAGGAATTTTAATAGATTAATTTTCGATCCCAAGGCTAAGGTTTATTTCTTTTTATCCCTTCTTTATGGCTATCCTTTAAACCAACGATAGGTATATATATCCATCTCTTAATTAATTAAAGCAAATCGTGTCACGTGACTCAGTTTCATGTGAAGTTATCATGAAGCTCCTTTTGTTGTTCACTCTACATTGTGTTCTAGAACAAACTTCTATTAATAAACTAGAATTTTGCCAGTTAATTTATGGATTTAGATTTTAAGAGATAGTAACTATATGGAGAAAATACGGATGACTATACAAAGTCGTTAAAATTTTTCTTATTGATTATGTTATAGAAATCATGGAGTTAGCCGGAGTTGGAGCATGAAAAATATGGATATATTTTGTGGGGGAAGATAGGATAACACTTTGCTTTATAAATATGTTTTTTATTTGACACTTGCTTTAATATATGAGTTGAAAAACTAAACCACCTCATAAATACTTGATGTTAAATTAAATAACTTGACGTTATTTAAACAAACAAAGCAGCGGTGTAGGACGAAAATAATATTCACACTTTTAATATCTTAAAGTTGCATTTGTTTCATTAAAAACTTCACTACAAAGGAAAATATTTTTCATCAAAATCATTTTAAAAGAAAATAGTTTGTTTTCATTCATTTAGTTATTTAAGAAAAGTAATTTCCTTCTCGTTAGAAAAGGAAGTCGTCTCCTCGATCTAAGGTTTTTTTTTTTTTTTTTTTTTTTTTTGGGCGGGGGGCTTCATGGGAAAAAAAAATTTCTATAAATTTAGTAGTTATTCATTATTCAAATATTGGAAATCATAAAACAATTTCCTGAAAATAGTTATCAGCAAAACAAGCGGAAAAGTAATACTCAAACCCCGTACACTAAATGCGTCTACATTATGATTTTGACATGCTCGGTTAATATAGATTTAGGTTGATTATGATGATTGTAAACTTGTATTATGGGGGAATTTTTGTAATAATTAAGGGTAGTTAGTAAATAAGGAAGACTGGATTTTCACGTTTTTATCAAGGAGAGGTCAACGATTGTAACTGAAGGGGCTAATTTATAAATAGGGTCCTCTCTCCCATATTAGTATCATCCCATCTGTTCAACACAAGAAGAATAGTAGAGCAGTCTCTTCTAAAATACTAAGCAAGTGAAAAATAAATCGAGATAATGGCTGAGCTTAGGTGACCCTAGTAAGAGAGGAACAAATCAAAAGGAAGCCTTGTCATGCCATCATGGAGGAGTCGTATTTCATTGGGAGATGCCTCCAGAATGCACGAAATTCCAAGACATGATTAACTAAAAGAATTAGCTATGGAGTTTATGAGAATTCCCATTGGTTTGGTCCGGAGGATTCTACACCCAAAACTATCTGATTCACAAACCCTAGGCAAACGTTTACTAATCCAATTATGACTCCGAGTACATGTGGGTTTTCAAGCGTTTGGTATCTATTGGCTTATCAAATATATAGATTGTGCTAAATGAATTGCTAACGAAATAGTAATTTAATGTTTAACATTAACTAAAATAAAGTACATACCCTGGCTAGATATTAGAAATATAGCATCTAATGTTGGCCCAGGGAAAGGCATGATTATTTTCCTTTTCAAATAAAACTCTTAAGGATTTTTTTAACAAATATTTGCTTCTGCTATAATTTTTTTTTAAAGTAAAGCGAACACGTGTAATAGTTACTAAATATATAAAAGTTTTAGATTATGTAAATCTATCATGATTGTTAATATGCACATAGTCAATTTAATTATGTTATACATACTGGTTCTTATTATACAAATGTCATGCCAGTTGAATGTATCATAAAATAGACAATTTTTATGCTAATGATTTCTTAAAATATCTCATTGTTGATACCTCATTTTTGGCTACCCAATTAGTCCTTTTTTTTTTGGGTCGAAAATAATGATATATTACGAAGTCAATACTGAGATTTTACATCAAGATCATCTACGCAAAGTATGTCTAATAGAGCATGAGGGGGGGTGTGATACCCAATTTGAAGGAAGAAGCTTTAAATGGTGTGTCTTAGCTAGCCAGTCCGCTGCTTTGTTGGTTTCTCTTTTGCAATGGGCCAGTGTTAGGCCCGGTAATTCTTTCATTTTCGCTCTAGCCCGGTTCACCAGTGGGCGTGTTTTCCAGTCGCTTTCCTCTAGCTTTGCGATGGATTGCACGAGTGCCAAGTAGTCAGAAACTACTTGGAGTTTGAGTTGAGTTCTGTTTGGGGGAAACGTGCGAAGGAGAAAGTCTAGGGTTTCTACAAGAGCCGCGGCCTCCGCTTGTTTTGCCGAATTGGTGTCCACAGATTTGGTGAAGCCATCCAGAACTCTTCCCATGGAGTCTCGGCATATATAAGCAATAGCTCCCCTTTTTGGTTGTGCCGCATTAGATCTGGTGACAAACCCACATAGAGAAAGCTGTACGTTGGATCTGGGGGACTCATGGTGAGACTCGTTGGCTGGAGAGGCTGGAATTTGGGATTTGTCAGCAATACGGCTCGGGGCTTCATCGTGGGTGTGATTTACGGTGGTTTGGGCTGCTGTTTTGTCATCCTCAGAGGTAGGGTAGTTTCCTGGTTGGGAGCAGTCTTCTGTCATAGGGGATTCCGGTCTCGTTCGGTGCTCACAAGTAAGTTCTTCGCCCCACCCGAGCTTCTCTTTATTGTATACCTCGGATATGAGGTTTTCGTTTGTTTCGGACGAGTCATCTTCTAAGGAGATAGGGTAGTGTTTTTGCTAAGGTCCTCTATTTTGTTCAGCTACAGGATGAGCATGCCCTGGAATGGGTTTGTTGGGTCCCCGTTGGTAACTCCGGGCAGCAAATGCAAGTGAATTGATATTTCTCCAAACCGGCTCAACTGTTGATTTACTTAAATTCAGTTCTGGTATAGTGGAAGGGTTTAGGAATTCATCGGGTTGCTGTTGGAAGAGGCCCCCTGGGAGATCTAATGGGGATTTTTCGGTATTCGCACAGTCCCCATCTTGAGAAGTTTCAGTCACAAAAGAGGCGTCAATATTAATGAGGATGGTGCCAGGGTGTGGAGGTTGCCACTTTGGATTTGAGGAGCCCTGTTTCTGATTTTTCGCCTGCTTTACATTCCAATTTGCAAAAATGTCATGTGATGTTGAAGTGTTGAACATGGTACTAATCGGGTTCAGGGAATTTTGCCGAAATATGAAATGGTTTCTGTCCTTCCAAATCCACCACAGGATCAATGCGAGCTGGGCAAATGTTAGTGTGCGCTGTGGACCTTCTTTAACTTTAAGTAGCCATTCATCAAAGCGGGTTAACCCTACTCTTGTTATTTGTCCTTGTAGGGAATGGGCATTCCAGATCAGAGAAGTCCATGGACACAGTAACAGGGTGTGCTCTACTGTTTCTGGTTCAAGTTTGCAAATCGGGCAAGTTATGGCAGGTACTATTTTCCTCTTGAACAGGTTTTCCATGGTAGGTAGTGCGTTCTGACATGCATTCCATAGGAAGAATTTAATCTTTGGTGTAATGGCCGACTTCCATATAAGCTTCCACAATTCTAGTTTTTGTTGATAAAATGTGGTTGGAGTGGATGTTTGTTGATTGACTTTATTACTCCGGTGACTGTGGTAACCACTTCTCACTGTATATTTTCCCGACTTATTACCCATCCAAACTAGTTTATCTTCTGTAGAGGGGAGGCCTATAGGTATGCTTTTGATCTCTGTTACTAACTGCTCATCGAACATAGTCCTCAGCAGGTTTTCATTCCATTGCGCCGTTTCCATTTCTATTAACTCAGCAACTTTGCGTGGCTCATTTCTGGTTGTTGAGCCACTTATAGGTCCATTTTTAAGCCATTTGTCTTCTCTGATGGAGATTCTTTTTCCGTTTCCTACCACCCACCTTAGTTGTGAGGCAATAACATCTCTCCCTGTTAGTAGACTTTGCCATCCCCATGAGGGATTTGATCCTTTCCCTACTTGCCAAAACTCGCAATTGGGGTAGTATAACCCCTTCATAAGTCTGCTCCAAAGAGTTTCTGGGTGTTGGGACATTCGCCATGCTTGTTTACCTAACATCGCTTGATTTAATGCAATGAGGTCTTTAAAGCCAAGTCCCCCTTCCTCCTTTCGAGCCTTTAAGGTTTCCCATCTTTTCCAATGTAGACCAGTTGATTTATTGCTATTCCTCCACTAGAAATTAGCTATTTGTTTTTCTATAGCTTTGCAAATGGAAACTAGGATTTTAAACACTGACATCGCATATTGAGGAATCGCCTGCACCACGGATTTAATTAGTATTTCTTTTCCTGCTTTTGATAACAGGTTTTCTTTCCAACTCTCCAGTTTCATGTTGACCTTTGCAAGGATCCATGCAAACATGTCCTTCTTGGTAGCACCCCAATTCGACGGAACTCCCAAGTACTTGCCTGTTTTAAGAATCTTTGGAACTCTCAACT